>NC_135959.1:26855270-27155270 GCF_053455715.1 Rhinoraja longicauda | reverse complement strand
AAATGAGTGCATTGTGGTTAAATATAAAATGGCTCCAGATATCATTGGGACTCTCTTGTAGTTTTAACTGAGCATCTACAATGGATTTGTTACTCGACAAAACTCGTTGGACATCTAACACAGATTAATATACTCTGATATATTTATCTTTATCTTCATGGCCACAAAGGACGTTTCACTGACTGCACTCCAGGCTCTTCCATCAAAATGTACCTTCATCTCCTCTTGCACACTCCTCACCACCTGTCTCCCCCAACCTAACAACCTTCGTACTTTAACCTTCGGTCTTATGGTCATGTTTTCTCAGTGTCTGTAAACCAGCATCCGGCCTCTGGCAGCTGGAATTATAAGGAAACATAGTTCTTAAATGGACCAGGACACTTCTGTCAGGTTGGTTTGTAAATGTAGTTGGCTATCTCCGAAGGAGTCACAATTCTCCTTTGACGTTTCTACTATTCTTGTTGACAATAAATTGCCCAAGAAATTGTAATGTGTTATACGAAAGGATTTGATTTAAAGCATGCAATCTTGTTCTAGGTTTTGGGTATGTGTGACCCACATACAAACGCAAGGGACCTGTTCCATCCTCTGATCCATCCTCATTACTGAACTGATTGTTACCGCAACTCTGTATTCCTGTTTTAGCCCCTTGCTAATCATGTGTCTATCCAAGGTTGTCGTAAAAATATTCAAAGAATTTGCTTCCACCACCTTTAAGGGAAAACATTCTCTCTGCATCTACCCGGTGAAAATCCTGCAGCATTGTCCACGATTCAATCAATTCAGCTCTTACTCTTCAGAACTCTAGCCATCAATGTCTCAAATGCAGGATGCAAAGCACTCACCCAGAGCCAGCCAACTGAAGGGTTGAAGCCTGCTTTTGGGCTACATAAATAGGATCAGCCTTTCTTGGTCAGTGAACCATTACGTCTGAAGTACTTACCTTCCCATTGATGGATCTCCGTAAAAGAGGTCCTTTTCACTACTCTCATCCACCTTCCTTCCTTCGCCGCAGATACTCGGGGCCATCTTGTTTCTTCTATCATAAACACCACAGCATCCAACATGACCATGACCTCCAACTAAAGTCACAAAGCCACCCCATCCTGCATCTCAAGCTTCAGCCCTCCCTACCTGTCACCATGTGCCTCCTTCAAGCACCATCTCCACCACCCACCCTCGCTGAGACTCATTTACAATCATCCTGCATGTCCGATTTCTGTTCAACTCCATCAGTTATGAAGAGTGGTGTGAAGCTTTTGCTTCTAATGCTTCTAATGGCTAATCCTACCACATAATGTATCATGGATTGGGCTAGTGTATCATAAAATTCTGCACATTCTATCATAAAAAACTGTGTACAAAATAAAAGCAGCACTCTCACTTCTCCCCCACTTCTTATGCCCTAGACCACCTCAATCTCGACCCTCCCCCCCCCCCCCCCCTTCCTTCTCCAGGCAGTTGCAGTGCAATACCCCCTTTTCAGCATAAAATATTTTTTGGCCCTATTGCTCCCTAGGTGCAGTAGCATGTATGCACCTGCAGGAGGAGGTGTGAGCAGTGGGGTGGTCAGTAAAGCCCTGGATAGAAGCTCCAACCAACTCACCACTGTGGTCCAGTGGGAGAGGACATATGAAGGGACATATTTGATCCAGGACTGTGGAAACAAAAACAAATAAAATTGAAAGCTAAATTGAATCTGCAATAAGTTGATTGTTCGGTGAGTTTAACAGCTTGTAGTTTGACTTTCAGAGCAATGGGCTGAATGATAACTGGGAAAGAAAAAAATTAGTGATTTGTTGTATGATATAAATATAAATAAATTAGATTACATTAAAAAAATGAATAACTATTTGATTAATAAACTGCAAAACAATGGGAAATCAAGAATGCTGAACAGAGAAATCTATTATTATAGATTAACCTATATATTATCGATTATATATTATCGATTATATATACTGCGGCACGGTAGCGCAGCGGTAGAGTTGCTGCTTTACAGCGAATGCAGCGCCAGAGACTCAGGTTCGATCCTGACAACGGGTGCTGCACTGTAAGGAGTTTGTACGTCCTCCCCGTGACCTGCGTGGGTTTTCTCCGAGATCTTCGGTTTCCTCCCACACTCCAAAGACGTACAGGTATGTAGGTTAATTGACTGGGTAAAATGTAAAAAAATTGTCCCTAGTGGGTGTAGGATAGTGTTAATGTGCGGGGATCGCTGGGCGGCGCGGACTTGGTGGGCCGAAAAGGCCTGTTTCCGCGCTGTATATATATGATATGATATGATATGATGATTATGGTGGTGGTATTGTAGTTAAGTTACTGGATGAGAAAGTCAGACAATCAAGTTCAAATCTCACCATGGTAAGATTTGCCATTTAAATTCAATGCATGCTTGAGAATGTTAAAATGGTCACATATGACGCTAACCACAAAATGACAACAACAAAAAAAACAATAAACAAGGTGCTGGAGAAGGAAATCTCTGCACTGGCGTCAAGTTCTGAGTGTCAACACTGAGTTCCTCCAGCATTTTGATTTTTTGCTCAAGGTTCCAGCGTCTGCAGTCCCTTTGCCTCTGTGTTATCAAAAGTAAGGGTCTTGACATGGAGTGACTTATGTGTGACTCAAGACCCCATTTCAATGATGAATGGGGAATCAACGTTGGTTTTGCCAGCAGCATCTGCATCCTGAAAATGAATGAAGAAAACATTTCTTTATTTTAGTAAATGGAGGCATCGCAAGATTTTCCAATCTTATGACACAAACCCTGTAATATAGGGAATGATGCTTTTCTCACCTGGGCAGCCACATTAGGAAAAAAATGGTGTCAGCTGGAGCTGGAAGCTTTAGCATCAGCTTGTGTCACAACTGACAGCTGAATACACATGAATAGCTTGTTTCTGGGTGTGATTATTCTACTGTTCAATAATCTGCAGGCAGGGAGGGAATGTGTAGTAGTCAATGCAGATGCATAGTTTAATATAAACTTAACAGAATCAGAATGAATTCTGATTAATCAGAATTTTTTTTTGTCACGCTGTCTTTTAACAATCTATCTTTCAACTTGTCAATAAGAAAACACTTCATATCAAGAAGTGCATTTGAAGTCAATAAATCACATTGCTGCCAGGTCTCCTGTACCACCCAGACTAAATGGTACTGATGAGAAAGAAAGGAAGTAATTCACAAATTTGTGGCCTTCATTGCATAGCCCAGATGGTGCTATGGTGCTACGATAATTAAATTCTCGCTGTTGTACTGATAGTGATGAAAGAGCTCCCGGGAGAAGATTGGATAATGGCGCAAATCACTTTGTCTGTTATTCTCTGGCATCTTGGACATGCACCGTTGATGCAACATTATTACAAATTCCCGGGAAATTCCAGCTTGACACTTTTTGTTCACCATTCAGTACAATGACGGAACATGCCACCAGTATGTTGGTAAGCTCAAAGAATGTTACTAAGGGAGACATTGGGGTCAGATCAATGTGCTTTTGTGAAATAGATAACCAGCAGAGCAGAACGTTAGTGGAGAAGGGCTGGGTGAATGGATTGAATGAAAATGTCGTAGGCAATGGGAATATATCCCATTCCCGGACTAATGGGAAAGGGGACGCAGATTAGGAATCATGGTTCTTGGTTAGCGTGGATAGAGTGAATAACTGATCAGGATTTTTTTATGACTGATTGAAAGATACAGCATGGAAACAGGCCCTTTGGACCACCAAGTGCATGATGACCATCGATTGCCCGTTCATACTAGTTCTATGTTATCTTACTTCCCACACTGCTGCTTCTACTTCCAACACACTGGGGGCAATTTACAGAGGCCATTAATCTACAAACCCACACATCTTTGAAATGTGGAAGAAAATTGGACCACCCAGGGGAAACCCACATGGACGCATGGAGAAAGTGCAAACTCTACACAGATATCATCCAAGGTCAGGCTCGAACCTGGGTCCCTGGCATCAGTTGTGCCACTATACCCTGTAGCATGGAAGGCATCATATAATTGTTCATGCTTGGTGATCCAAAAGTACCTGACTTGAAATAGCAGTGGCATGTTAGAATCAAGGAACTGCAGATGCTGGTCAATACCAAAGATAAGTGTCGGAGTAACTCAGAAGGTCTGGCAGAATCTATGGAGAGAAAAGATGGGTGACATTTTGGGTCGGGACTCTTCTTCAGACTGAAAGTAGGGGGTTGGGGGGGGGGTGGTAGGAGGGTGTGGGGAGGGGGTTGATATGAAGACTAGGCGGTGTGATAGGATGAGTGAACCAAGGAGTTGGAGAATGAGCGATCCCTGCATAAGATGGGAAGGTGTGATTAGTGGTGGGATCCCTTAGAAGGTGATGGAAATGTCAGAGTTAGATTTAGCTCTTTGGGCTAAAGGAATCAAGGGATATGGGGAAAAAGCAGGAATGGGGTACTGATTTTAGATGATCAGCCATGATCATATTGAATGGCGGTTCTGGCTCGAAGGGCCGAATGGCCTACTCCTGCACCTATTTTTCTATGTTCTATTTTTTTTTCTACAATGGCAGCTGCGGCGGCTGGTGGTGTGAAAGGTGAGGTCAAGGAGAACTCTGCCCATGTTGCATCTAGGGGGAGGGGGAGCAAGACCAGAACTACGGGACCCAGAGGAGACTTGTGTGAGGGCTTCATTTATGACAGAAGGGGTGAACCCATATACTAGTATCTATGTCTAATTTTGAGTCATGTTTGAGTTGGGTTAGTCAGAATAAAGATTATAAGATGATCAGATTCAGACGGCCAGCTCAGTACTTTACTGTGCTGACTGTCCTAATTGAGGACATTTTAACAAGCTTTTCAACTCTGTGATGTTGAGGCAAGTGGGACAAGCTGTGTCTTAGACAGATTGCCTGGACAACGGCATTCACAACAAGCAGTATATGAGTTGTCCAAAAAAATAGGCATGAATCAAGATTGGGTAGGGGTGGGGGGTGGGGTTACGTTTATACTGGAGCAGACAACTACCCAAAGCTGCCTGTTACTCTGCTGCAGTTGGCTCATGCACAGGCAAGCTGCTGACCTTCTTTCCGAGGGATTAGATTGGTTAAAAATGCAGCCTCTGGGCTCATTGGAACATTCTTGCTTTCTCTGACAAAGAGGTCCTTCTACAGTTGTACCGGGCCCTGGTGAGACCGCACCTGGAGTACTGTGTGCAGTTTTGGTCTCCAAATTTGAGGAAGGATATTCTTGCTATGGAGGGCGTGCAGCGTAGGTTCACTAGGTTAATTCCCGGAATGGCGGGACTGTCGTATGTTGAAAGGCTGGAGCGATTGGGCTTGTATATACTGGAATTTAGAAGGATGAGGGGGGATCTTATTGAAACATATAAGATAATTAGGGGATTGGACACATTAGAGGCAGGAAACATGTTCCCAATGTTGGGGGAGTCCAGAACAAGGGGCCACAGTTTAAGAATAAGGGGTAGGCCATTTAGAACGGAGATGAGGAAGAACTTTTTCAGTCAGAGAGTGGTGAAGGTGTGGAATTCTCTGCCTCAGAAGGCAGTGGAGGCCAGTTCGTTGGATGCTTTCAAGAGAGAGCTGGATAGAGCTCTTAAGGATAGCGGAGTGAGGGGGTATGGGGAGAAGGCAGGAACGGGGTACTGATTGAGAGTGATCAGCCATGATCGCATTGAATGGCGGTGCTGGCTCGAAGGGCTGAATGGCCTACTCCTGCACCTATTGTCTATTGTCTATTGTCTATTGACCCGCACAAGTAAGATTATTAGGAAGCTTCCAAACCTGACATTTTATTTCTGACCCAAGACCCTGACCCTTGGCTGGTTCTCCCTGAATCATGGCACTGGGTCTTGTACCTGTTCATTACCCTCCAGCAATTCGCATGCACCCTCTCAGTTTGTACCTTTGGTTGAAGTTGCTGGTGAATATGGATATAATAGTCAGTCTGCATATTTGGAACTAAACTCTGCTTCCTTTCTGTGTGGGGCCTGCTCAGCTTAATAAGTGGTCTGAAGGGAAGGTAGCATTACCTGGTGGGGCTAACCAAAGTGTGCCGTTAGAAGTAGACTGTTTCTCCCCCCATGCTTGCTCTTAAGAACCATGCAGCAAAGTGGCTGTACAGGGCAGGATCATAGATCAGCCACAAACATTACTCAATGACTGAACAAAAGCTGAAAGGACTCCTCCTGTACTCTCTGTTTGCCCTCTTGATGAGAAGACTGCCTGATGCCCTCAGTTCACTGGTGGCATTTAACTGAGGCGGGCTCCAGAGTCAGACCAGTCAGAATTGGCACACACAGCATCTTCCCTGGATTAGCTTCGTAGCCACGAGTCAAATTTGTTCATTGTTGTGTGCTGAGTTATGAGATCAAAATGACAGATGATTTTCCTGGTTTCTCCTTCTGCCTGAACTGAAAGCAGTGCTTCCGATTGTTTCTCTTTGCTGCCCTTTGAAAAAAAATAGATGTCAGGTTTCCACAGAACTACTGGGGAAAGCCTAAGAATGTGTTCCTTTAGAAAATATATCTGAGTTCATGAAGCCCGATGTAAGTAATTGGCTGCTATGTTCGTGGGTTAAAAAATGAAAGGGATTTTGTTTTCATATAAGCGTTCTCCAATGTAAAGATGGCACAGTGGTGCAGCTAGTAGTGCGGCTGCCACATAGCTCCAGCGACCCAGGTTCAATCCTGAACTTTGGTGCTGTCTGTGTGGAGTTTGCACTTTCTTCCTGTGGGAGGGTTTCCCCCTGAGTGTCTGAGTGTTCGATGTGCATGTACATAGGTTAATTGACCACTGTAAACTGCCCCCCGAGTGTGCAGGTGAATGGTAGAATATGGGTGGTATCAATGGGAGAATGTGGGGCGAATGGGTGACGGTAAAAATAACTGCGGATCGGGATTGTTCTGTGAGATGCCGTAGACTGGATGGGCAGAAATGGTTGCCTTCTATGCCATAGGAAATATGGAAATATAGGTTTACAATTAAGAATTCTGTAAATGTGTCAAGAACTAACTAGAGACACAAGAAACTGCATGTCTGGAATCTTGAGCAAAAACAAACTGTTAGAGGAGCCCAATGGGTCATTGACGGCAGCATCTATGGAAGGGACTTTTTCAGACTCATGTAATAAAGAGGAAATAACTGATAGAAAATGAAGGGATAGGGTGAGGCAAGAGATAGCCTCCCAGTTACAACAGGGTTCCATTCCTGAGAACTGTTCGTAACCCGAAGTGCTCATAGGTCAGAGATGAACAAAAACAGTGTGTGGGCAAGGAACACAAGAACAGCTGAGATGGGAGAGTGAGCAGGCACGAGGTGAGCAGTGGCCAGCCTGTCTCACTGACTCTGCGACTGAGTGAGTCTGCCCAGTGCTTGAAGCTCTGCTCAGTTTGACTCAGCCCAAGATTGTTGCAGGTTGGTGTTGGGGTAGAAAAGATGTGCAGAAGCTCCCTGTTCCCACGATCGCAGCCCCTCATCAGCCGACAAATGCATCCACATCGAACCCGCCGGTCTCTGAAATGCTCAATCGTTTATACTGGGTGTGCATTATTTAGCCGTTCATAACCCGGGAAAGACCTGTGTGAAGATAATTCTAAATATCAATGAATCTTGATCTGTGCAGGAGTGCAGGAGTATGAGGGGTGATCTTATAGAGGTATACAAAATCATGAGGAATAGATCTGGTAGATGCACAGAGTCTCTTGCCCAAAGTAGGGGAATCGAGAACGAGGACATAGGTTTAAGGTGAAGGGGAAAAGATTTAATATGCATCTGAGGCCTAATTCTTTCACACAAAGGGTGGTGGGTGTATGGAACGAGCTGCCAGAGGAGATAGGTGAGGCAGGGGCTATCGCAACGTTTAAGAAACAATTAGACAGGTACATGGATAGTAATGGTTTGGAGGGATATGGGCCAAATGCAGGCAAGTGGGACAAGTGTAACTGGGACATGGTGGCCAGTGTGGGCGAGTTGGGCTGAAGGGCCTGTTTCCATGCCTCTATGTTGATTAATTAAAATGATTTCAGGTGAGTCATAACTGCAAGCAACAAAATATTTGTTGGAACAGTTGGAAGAGTTTGATGGGTGATATGACCAAGCTAATAAACTGATTGGGAAGGACTGAGAAGACAATAACTGTCCAGGAGGGCAATCAATGTAGCTGCAACAAATTGCAATATTTGAAGAGCTCTCATGCATTTTTACTATTTTTTGTTTGTTTGTTGTTCTATTGTTGCATACCACGTATAAACATTTATTCTTGGTCTCTGACATTAAACTCATTATACAATAGAAAATGTGCGTTCTACATCAGTTCCTGAATTCAGTTCAAAATGATAAATGTATTTGAATTTCAGAAACAGATTAGAGTGAACATAGAGGCATACAAATGAGAAACAGGAGAATGCCACTCAGCTCCTTGAGCCTGTTTCATCAATGAATAAGATCATAGCCGCATTCCTGCTTTCCTGTGGTAATCTTTCACTCTCTTGCACATCAAGAATTGCTCTTTGAGGAAGAGAGTTCCAAAGTCTCATGTACTTCTAAGAGAAAAATATTGGATTCATCTGTATTAAACGATGATCCTTTTTTTAAAACAATGCCTCCAATTAATTGTAAAGGATAAATTCCAATCATAATCATCATAATCATACTTTATTAGTCAAATAAGTTTTACAACATACGAGGAATTTCATTTGCCATGCAGTCATATCAATAAAAAAGCAACAGAATACACAAAATCCATTTTAGCATAAACATCCACCACAGTGACTCCTCCACATTCCTCACTGTGATGGAAGGCGAAAAAATGTTCAAACTTCTTCCCTTCTTTGTTCTTCCACGGTTGGGGGCCTCGACCTTCCGTTGACGGGACAATCTTGGTTCCCATAGCCGGCGGTCGGGCCCCCGTGTCGGGGCGATCATGGCTCCTACATGGAATTCAATGCCAATTCACAGTTACTGTAATAATTTTGGTTGATGCTGAGCAATCTGGACTCCACATTTCCAATAAAATTTAAACCAATGTACTAATTACTATAAATAGCAGTCAATTTAATGGGAACATGCAGTGTAATGCCTAAACTATGTTTAAGCCAATGTGTAGATCAAGTAGTTTGAGTCTGGATAATACTACGGAGCTGGTAGTGGAGTTATATTCAATTGTAGCATCTAAAAGGATCAGAAAAAGTACCTCAAAGCCTATTCACTGAATAAACAAAAACTGCAGATGCTGGTTTACAAAAAGCAACACAAAGTGCTAGAGTAACTAAACTATGAAGAACATTGGTAGGTGATGATTCAGGTTGGGACCCTTCTTTAGACTGGTGTGCTGCCTGACCCGCCAAGGGCGGCACGGTAGCGCAGCGGTAGAGTTGCTGCTTTACAGCGAATGCAGCGCCGGAGACTCAGGTTCGATCCTGACTACGGGTGCTGCACTGTAAGGAGTTTGTACGTTCTCCCCGTGACCTGCGTGGGTTTTCTCCGAGATCTTCGGTTTCCTCCCACACTCCAAAGACGTACAGGTATGTAGGTTAATTGGCTGGGTAAATGTAAAAATTGTCCCTAAATTGTGTAGGATAGTGTTAATGTACGGGGATCGCTGGGCGGCACGGACTTGGTGGGCCGAAAAGGCCTATTTCCGGCTGTATATATATGATATGATATGATAAGTTACCCCAGCACTTTGTGTCATTTTTTTCTATTCACTGAAGGTCTTTGGGGATGGTCTGATCCGTATGTGACTCCAAACTGATATCATCGAGGTGACTTTTAACTGCCCTATCTGAAATGACCCAGTGAGTCATTCAGTGCAGGGAAATTTAAGAATTGGCAATAAGTGCCGACCTCTCCAGTGAACACTGTCAGTGGTTAGCATCTGGAATACACTGCCAGGAGATGTAGTGGAGACAGAATTAAATAGCGGCACTCAAATGGGAGCTGAAGAAGTACAAGTAATAGTGAGAAGCAGTCATCACCTGTACAAAATATGTAGTTGGTGATCTCTTTCATTGACATCAAAGAGGGAGCCAATGGATGTAGCATAATTGGATTTTCAATAAAGAATATTTGATAAGATGCCACACAAGAGGTTATACATTCATAAGTTCATAAATTATAAAAGCAGAGTTATGCCATTCGGACCATCAAGTCTACTTTGCCATTCAAACATGGCTGGTCTATCTTTCCCTCTCAACCCCATTCTCTGACATTCTCCTCATAACCTCTGACACCCTTACTAATCAAGAATCTATCAATCTCCACCTTAAAAATATCTTTCTCCTCACCACAAACCTGTGGACATGTTACATACTAATGATAGGATTTGTTTTAAACCTGATGCTAATTTGCCAGAAAATTCTTGGGCAAGGTATATATATATGTATAAATGTTAGAACATAAGATCACAAGTGATAGGAGTAGAATTAGGCCATTCATCCCATCAAGTCTACTCCATCATTAAATCATGGTGATCTATCTCTCCCTCCTCATCCCATTCTCCTGCCTTCTCCCCGTAACCTCTGCCACCTGTAATGATCAAGAATCTATCTATCTCTGCCTTAAATATATCCACTGACTTTGCCTCCACAGCCTACTGTGGCAAAGAATTCCATAGATTCACCACCCTCTGACTAAAGAAAATCCTCCTCATCTTCCTAAAAGAATGTCCTTTAATTCTGAGGCTATGACTCAGGAAGATTGTAATATCAATCCAAAAGATACTGTTTGGTATGAATGGTGTAGGTAAAATGTGTCCACCTGCTGGATTAGCCACACAAACATTGTACAAAACTTTCCTTGAGATGAGTTGGTTGCTAAGTCAATTCAGAACATATTCAACCATGCAATGACATCGGTGTGTGGAGTTACAAATAGTCCAGAAGAGGGAAGGATAGCAGATTTCCTTTCATGCAAGAGATAAGGCATAAATGACTTACTGTCTTTTTATGACAATCTGGTATTTTGTGGTCATCATCAACAGTCATTAGCACTTTTTTCTGATTCTAAATTCCACAGCTGTTGTGGTGGGATTTGAACTTAGTTTTCTGGACCGAGATGGGTATCTCATCATTTGCTCTCCACAATACATCCTCCTGGTTATTTGGTTATTAGCTCATCTTCTTTTCCGAGAAATTGTTAAGTAGATTTTGGTTAATGGTAACTGGAAACAAAGAACATGACCTTTTACTTCTGTTGGAGTTTCCCGTTAATTAGTCACAAACTTCACTTCCTTCCAAACTACCAACCCCATCAAGTGCTTGACTTGGCTGGAGAGCCCAGTCCTCAGTGACTCACACGGCAAGCCACCTCTAGCATTCGGAGATCAGGTGTGCCGAAAAATAATCAGTGTAATTGGATTGATGACACTGCTGGATTTAAGGCTTGGAAATTGCAAGCTCCATTGGAAATCTGTTGGATCAGTTTGATTGTTTAGTTTTAGTTTAGTTTAGAGATACAGCACAGAAACAGGCCTTCCGCCCACAGGGTTCGCACTGACCAGCAATCCCCGCACACTAACACTATTCTACACATGCTAGGGACAGTTTACAATTTTACCTAATCAAATTAACCGACAAGCCTGGACGTCTTTGGAATGTGGGAGGAAACTGGAGCTCCTGAAGAAAATCCATGCTGGTCACAGGGAGAATGTATGAACTCCGTACAGACGGCACCTGTAGTCAGGGTGGAACCAGGGTCTCTGGCGCTGTAAGGCAGCAACTCTACCACTGCGCCACTGTGTCACCCAAGATTGTTACACGGAGCAGTCAGGCACAAGTCACAAGGAACTGCAGATGCTGGAATCTTGAGCAAAGAAAAAGTGCTGTTGGAACTCAGCAGGTCGGGCAGCATCGAGGGAGGGAACTGATGAGATGGCGTTCTGAGTTGGGATCCTACTTAAGAACGTTAGATGATCTGAAACCAGAGAGAGCTTTTAATGAATCACCCAACTCCTAAACAGCTGAGATTAGCCCTAGCTCTAGAATCTTGGCATGCAAGATAATGCGGCCTATTTATATAGTACTTGTTTTAATTAATAAATTCACTCATTCATTTTGTTATTTTCAATAGCTTGATTACTATTTAAGACATTGGAACTTTTGAATGTTTCAGAATCTCAGGTGCATTCAAAGACCACTGGATGGCACCGCAATGGCTGCCTCGCCAACAGCCTGTCTCATCCTTTTCTTTCTTTGTTGTTTTTTAGTATGTGTTAAATGTATGTTTTAATGTTCTTTAGCTTTGATATATGTGGGGGATGGGGGTGGTAGTGATTGGTAAGTGTCTTGGTGGCTTTTGCGGTGTACTGGTAATTAACATGCTTGCCAATGACTGCTGTGTATAATGATGATTTATGGCACTATTGGTGAATCACTGATAAAATCAAGGATCATAAGATCATAAGATCATAAGTGAGAGAAGCAGAATTAGGCCATTCGGCCCATCAAGTCTACTCCGCCATTCAATCATGGCTGATCTATCTCTCCCTCCTAACCCCATTTTCCTGCCTTCTCCCCATAGCCTCTGACACCTGTACTAATCAAGAATCTATCTCTCTGCCTCAATATATCCACTGACGGCCTCCACAGCCTTCTGTGGCAAATAATTCCACAGATTCACCACCCTCTGACGAAAGAAATTCCTCCTCATCTCCTGCCTAAAAGAACGTTCTTTAGTTCTGAGGCTATGACACCAGACTCTCCCGCTAGTGGAAACACCCTCTCCACATCCAGTCTATCCAAGCCTTTCACTACTCTGTGAGAATGTTGGATCTAATTGTGACTGACAGTTGAGTCGGTGATTGATAGGTGTACGGGTAGCCTACAGGTACACTGGTGATTGATGGAAATGCTGGCATTTGACGAGTGTACTGGTGACCTCCAAATATATCAGTCACTAAGCAGGGATTAAGCAGACTGAGAGAAAAAAACATGCTGATTGAAAAGTTGAAATATTCTTTGTCTTTTTAGTTATTAGGCTTTCGACTTTAGAGATACAGCTCTGAAACAGGCCCTTTGGCCCACTGAGTCTGCACTGGCCAGTGCATCTCCCTGTACACTAGCACTATCCAACACACTAGGGACAATTTACAATTCTATTGAAGCAAATTAATCTACAAACCTGTACGTCTTTGGAGTGTGGGAGGAAACTGAAGAACCCTGAGAAATCCCATGTGGGTAAAGATGAGGATGTACAAGACATTTACCATGTGAAACGTATTAAATTATAAAAGGACTGGACAAGCTAGATGCAGGAAAAATGTTCCCAATGTTGGGGGAGTCCTAAACCAGGGGCCACAGTCTAAGAATAAAGGGGAAACCATTTAAAACTGAGATGAGAAAGAACTTTTTCACCCAGAGAGTTGTGAATTTGCGGAATTCTCTGCCACAGAAGGCAGTGGAGGCCAATTCACTGGATGAATTTAAAAGAGAGTTAGATAGAGCTCTAGGGGCCAGCGGAATCAAGGGATATGGGAAGAAGGCAGGCATTACTGATTGTGGATGGTCAGCCATGATCACAATGAATGGCGGTGCTGGCTCAAAAGGCCGAATGGCCTCCTCCTGCACCTATTTTCTATGTTTCTATGTGGTTTTAGGGAGAATGTACAAACTCCACACAGACAGCATTCATACTCAGGATCGGACGTGGATCTGTGGCACTGTAAGGCAGCAACTCTCCCACAGCGCCACTGTGCCACTCCTAACTTAACTTATTGGCCAGTTTACTTTGGAAAACCTTTTCACACAAACTAACTTAACAGTGTCTCTTATGGTGGATCACATTAACCCAAGGAATAAATTAGACAGCATGATTTATGGTTCCAGATCAAATTCACATCTCTCAGCACCGCTGAAAAGACGCATAAACATGGTGTACGAGAAGCTGGCAGACCAGTCAATCAAAGCACTGATAATGGAATACACTTGTACCTTGCAAATTCTCACAGGAATTGATTGCTCTCATTACAAAATATAACACTGCTTTTCAGTGCTATTGGCTTTAGTCATTCCTAGCAGGTCTACATGTCATCCAAAATCTTTATCCTTCCCAGCTGGTTGCCTTCACTGAGCCCGTATACTTATGGGCAGAGAATACCATCGGAGATTTTAAAGTTTTGTTCAAAATTACAAAGCGATTGATGAAGTCAATTAGGAGAAACCATTTCTCCAGGCACGTTTCAGTGCTTGGAGGATGCTAATTTAAACTGTTTGGTAAGGCGTGAGATGAGGAAGCATATATTTTTGCTGGGGATTGCTGCGATCTGGAAGAAATTGCTTAAAGGAGGGTTGAAAATGATTCAACAATGACTTCTGAAAGGGAATTAGATAAATATTTGAAGCGAAAGGGGGCGGCACGGTGGCACAGAGAAAGAGATGCTGCCTTGCCATGCCATAGACCCAGGTTTGATCCTGACGATGGAGTTTGTACGTTCTCCCTGCGACCGCATGGGTTTTCTCCTGGTTCTCCGGTTTCCTCCCACATTCCAAAGACATATAGGGTTGTAGGTTAATTGGCTTCAGTAAAAATTGTAAATTGTCCCTAGTGTGTCGGATAGTGTTAATGTACAGGGATCACTGGTCGGTGCGGTCTCTGTTGGCCGAAGGGCCTGTTTCCGAGCTATATCTCTAAATTAAACTAAGCTAAAAGAAAAGACCTAAAAATATATTGTGGAGAAAAATGAATGGGGGCAGTGGAATTACAGTACGTGGAGGACTCTTTCAAAGAGTCTGCACCAACATAACGCATCGAATGGCCTCTTCTACACCATTTCTATGGCCTTTTCTACACCAAGTCAAGTCAAGTCAAGTCAAGTCAAATTTATTTGTCACATACACATACTCGATGTGCAGTGAAATGAAAGTGGCAATGCCTGCGGGTTGTGCACAAAAAGAATTACAGTTACAGCATATAAATAAAGTTAATAAGTTACTAAACATAGCACAAAAAGTGTCGACAAAAATTTAGTCTCTGGGGTTATAAACGTTGACAGTCCTGATGGCCTGTGGGAAGAAGCTCCGTCTCATCCTCTCCGTTTTCACAGCGTGACAGCGGAGGCGTTTGCCTGATCGTAGCATCTGGAACAGTCCGTTACTGGGGTGGCAGGGGTCCCTCATGATCTTGCTTGCTCTGGATCTGCACCTCCTGATGTATAGGTCCTGCAGGGGGACGAGTGTAGTTCCCATGGTGCGTTCTGCCGAACGCACTACTCTCTGCAGGGCCATCCTGTCCTGGGCAGAGCTGTTCCCAAACCAGACTGTAATGTTGCCGGACAGGATGCTCTCTACAGCCCCAGAGTAGAAGCAATGAAGGATCCTCAGCGACACTCTGAATTTCCTCAGTTGTCTAAGGTGGTAAAGGCGCTGCTTAGCCTTACCCACCAGTGCGGCAATGTGCGTTGCCCACGTCAGATCCTCTGCGATGCGGACTCCCAAGTATTTGAAACTGCTCACCCTATCCACAATAGACCCATTTATCTCGAGTGGCGTGTACGTCCTTGGATGTTTAGCCCTTCTGAAGTCCACAATCAGCTCCTTTGTTTTAGTGACATTCAAGAGGAGGCTATTGTCCTGACACCAGAGTGCCAGATCAGCCACCTCCTCCAGGTAGGCCTTCTCATCGTTGTTGATCCGGCCCACCACCACAGTGTCATCAGCAAACTTGATGATGGAGTTTGAGCTGAACCTGGCCCCACAGTCATGTGTGTACACGGAGTACAGTAGGGGGCGAAGGACGCAGCCCTGGGGGGATCCTATGTTCAGGGTGAGGGAGCTAGATGTGTGTTCCCCCATCCTGACCACTTGGGGCCTGGCAGTGAGAAAGTCCAGGACCCAGGCACACAGAGGGGTGCTAAGCCCCAGTTCCAGCAGCTTCTCAACCAGTCTGCTGGGGACTATTGTGTTGAATGCTGAACTAAAGTCAATGAACAGCATCCTCACATAGCCCCCCTGGTCCCATCTATACATTTGTTTCATAATACTTTGTTACTTATTGCACAACACTGTATGAAACACCCAGGAGAGTTAATACTACAATGTATTGCCAAAGTTAAGGAAAAAAATACAAAATTAGCTTAATGGGAAGAAGCAGAGGGTGATGGTGGAAGGTTGTTTTTAGACCGGAGGCCTGTGACTAATGCTGTGCCTCAGGGATCGAGGGTTTATATCAACAATTTGGACGAGGATGTACAAGACATGGATAGTCAGTTTGCAGATGACACTAAAGTAGGTAGTATCATAGACTGTGAAGATGGATAATAAGAATGGCATCAGTATCTCGATCAGTTGGGTCAGCAGGCTGAGGAATGACTAATGGAGTTGAGACAGATAAGTGTGGGTTGTTGTATTTTGGGAAGTCAAACCAGGTCTGGATCTTCATAGTGAATCGTAGGGCTCTGGGGAGTTTTGTAGAGCAGGTGGATCGAAGAGTTCAGGTATATTGTTCCCTGAAAGTGGTGTGATGGGTTGCTAGGGGGTAAAAGAAGGCTTTCAGTAAATTGGCCGACATCAGTCAGGGTATTGAGTACCGAAGATGGTGATGCATTGTACAGTAGTACAAAACATCAGTGACGCCATATTTGGAGTACTGGGTTCAGTTTTGGTCACCTTTTTATAGGAACAATGCCATGAAGCTGCAAAGAATGAAGAGAAGATTTATGCAGATATTACCAGGATTCGAGGGACTGGGCTATAGGGAAAAGTTGGCCAGGATGTACTTTATTCCTTGGAGTGCAGGAGGGTAAAGGGTGATCTTATAGCGATGCATAATATCATGAGAGGAATAGATAAGGTGAATGCAGAGTCTCTTACCCAGGGTAGGGGAATCAAGAACCAAAGTACATCGTTTTAAGGTGAGAGGGGTAAGATTTAATAGGAACTTGAGGGGCAACTTTTTCACTCAGAAGGTGGTGGGTATATGGAACAAACTGCCAGAGGAGGTAGTTGTGGCAGGTACTATAATGCTATTTAAAAGACACTTGAACAATTACACAGATAGGAAAGTTTTAGAGGGATATGGGCCAAACCTGGGCAAATAGGACTAGGTTAGATGGGGCACCTTGGTCGGCATGAACGAGTTGGGCCGAAAGGCCTGTTTCCATGCTGTACAACTCTAAATATGTCAGAAGAATTTAAAAGCAAAGCTTTTCTTTTTAGAGGTAGTAGATGAAGCAGCCGTGTTACATTTTAGACAGCAACATTTATCTGGCACCAAGCCAACTTGGGAAACATTGTTTCAGTGTCACAAATGCCCATTTAGATTTATTATCCTGGCCCCACGAGACTGTTGATCTTTGCCTAGAAATCAAAGTGCACAAAGATAAGCATTTCACTTGTGGGGACATTAAAGGTACTCTCTTGACTTCCTTCTTTGTCATGGTTGGATGTGAGGTCTGGAGCTTCCTGGACACTGGTGATAGGAAATGAAGGAGATGGGGGTAAAGTCCAAAAATCATATGGAAAACATATGGCAGCACATTCAAATGAAAGGAAAGAAACATTGCTTTGAACGATGCACTAGAATCTAACTTTATTAACTTAATATATTACAGGTATAAGATAAGCATAAGCAGATGTGAACAATGCAACTTTGTGCATTATTTCCCCTCTTCAATCATCTTGAATGTTAAATATGTTTGCAAAGTAAAAAGTTATGTTATTCCAACATGGATATCGCTGATAATTAGCATAAAAAGTAGAGTTGCTCTTAATGCAACATCTATGAGATAAACTATTTTATGCATTCCATAATGTTACAGAATACAAATGTGCACCTTAATTACTAGAATGGTGCAGCATAGTATAGATGCAATATGTTATACACAGCTTTCAGAAAAAATCAGTGCACAATAACGTTTCTGATATATACTGCTTAAATGTTTTGGATTCAACACTAAAGCACTTACGTTCAGCAAAGTATTAAATAAAACAGCAATATTGTTCCTTGGAATTAAAATCTGGCACCGCCACAATAGCATTGCTATGGGTTTGCAGTGGGAGGCTGAATATTTTATTCACAGAATATGAGTCAAATGCAAAAATGTCTTTAAAGCAATGATTTTTTTAAGAAATCTCTGTGTACTGGATTGAATTCAAATTTTCTTTAATTAAATATTTATGACATCCACAGAATCTATATGTAAAATTTCATTCAAAAAGATATCTAATTAATCCATAAACTGCATTAATGTAGCAATTTTGCTTCTGGCACATCTGATCAGATAAGAACATTGGAGAAATGTTATCAGCCTTGATCGAAGGAAACAGGGTGCGTGTATTAATTAATATTTGCCCAGCAATGTTCAGCTCTGTCAAGTAGACAGGAAGAAATCTCTTTGGATTCCAGTGACAACTGAATGCGGAATTTCAGATTGATATCAGACACCTGGAAACATTAATCTCACCATCGTCATAGATTAAAACAAGCTGGCAGAAGACTCTAGAAATAAATAATCATGTTATATTTCCCTGGGCTTTCTCAGGCAGGGTTATGCTTGGATACACTTCAGTCTTAAAATCAGCAAAGAATGAATGGGGAAACTAGTGAGCACTTTGGGAATATGTCAAACTATTGTATTATAGAAGTGTTGGTTGATGGAAGGATTAACGTTGTTCCATGCACAAAAAAATAAACAGATGTTTCAAATGAAAGAAAAACATATTGAGTTTTTTTTCTTAATGAACAAAATACCTAACTGGGTGAAAACGAGGTGTTTCAGTGTTGGCTTGTGCTTGGTGCAAGCTATTTCTGCCAGCAACACATCTCACCTGATTACTTCAGGCAACGGGATCCCACTAGTCACAGACATTAGCCATTAGAAGCTTGGCAGAAATAGAAGGCAGCAAAGAAAAAAACAATGATGCTAGAATCAGGGATTACTCACCTCACTCTTGACCAACTTATCATCAAGAAGCGCCAAACACCACTTTAGTTTAGTTCAGTTTAGAGATAGAGCTTGGAACTGGGCTCATGGGCCCACCAAATCCATAATGACCATCAATCATTCCTTCACACTAGTTCTATGTTATCACACTTTCCCATCCACTCCCTCAAAACTAAGGGCAATTTTACAAGGACCAATTAACCTACAAACCTGCACGACTTTGGATGTGGGAGGAAACTGGAACACCCAGATGAAACCCACGTGGTCACAGGAATAAGATGCAAACTCCACACAGACAACACCCGAGGTCAGGATTGAACCCGAGTCTCTGACGCTGTGAGGCAATGGTTCTACAGGCTGCGTGACTGTGTCACTTGGTGCATGTACATTGGGTTTGATGCAAATCTAATGTTTTTTGCTATTTTCTTTTCAGATACTTCATTTTTGCTCAAGATTCCAGCAACTGCAGCATCTACAATCTCTTGTGTCTCCAAATGAGCAAGTTTCCTTTTTAGTCATTTTCTAATTACGAAACAATAACATCATTCATTCGTGATTGCTCCTATCCTTTGTTGAGGCACATGAAAAATGGCGGGGGGTGGTTATTAAGTCAAAAATGAGAGATCAATATAAACCTAAGGATAACATTCAAAATATTAAATTAGCAGAAGAAAAAGGCTCAAATTACATCCACAAATGATTCCATGTGAAGTTTGAAAATTCATCTACTGTAGACCAAGAATGGGTGTCATGGTGCCTGAAGGTAGAACAAATAATAAAAAGGTTTAGCATTAAACATCTATCATTCAATTCACAAGGCGATAAAGTGAAATAACCTAGACATTTGAATAAAACCTATCGTTTTGACAAAGCCTTCTATCCTAATGTCTCCTACTGCACCTCAGCATGTTAATGCTACTGCAATGTTTCTTGGTTGTCTTTTTTAGTTTAGTTTAGTTTAGAGATGCAGTGCTGAAAGAGGCCCTTCGGCCCTCCGAGTCTGCACCGACCAGCGATCCCCGCACATTAACATTATCCTACACACACGAGGAACAATTTAATATTCACACCTAGCCAATTAACCTACAAACCTATACGTCTTTGGAGTGTGGGAGGAAACCGAAGATCTTGGAGAAAACCCACGCGGTCACAGGGAGAATGTAAAACTCCATACAGACAGCACCCGTAGTCAGGGTCGAATCCGGGTCTCCGGCGCTGCAAGCGCTGTGAAACTCTACCGCTGCGCCACCATATTTACCATGTTGATGGATTTATTAAGTGGAAGCTTCTCTATGGAACAGGATAATTCGATAAAACCTGTATTGATCTTTGCTAACCCATTTATGGACTTCAAATCCTCCTCATCACACTATGACGTGAAAATAAAACTGGACATGAACTTATCATTTTATCGAATGGATCTAAATTAATTTTGGTTCAAACTAATGTTGGTTTTAATCAATTTAAAGTTCTGTCTGTTTTTCTAAAATAAAACTAACGTTCTGGTCCTCGTCTATCTGAGTAATGAGCCAAGTTACTTATGACCGATATAGATGAGGGACAGAACGTTAGTTTTTTACCTGGCATGTGTTCAACTGTCTGCCCTATTTTAAATGTCTGTGCGTATTGGAATTTGATTATCAAAGAAGAACACTTGTACCTTTGAAAACATTGGAAAAAAACCTCAGACTAGTGGAATCAATTTTACATTGTTAATACTTCTTTATTTTATATAGCGCATTGATTTGTTCAAACATCTTCCAAAATTAGAACAATATATTACACTGTGACGTAACTTTAAAAAAAAACACAATTGTTATCATTGCTGACTGTCCTCAAATAATTGGACAATTTTGCATATTTCCTATTCCTGGCATCATACACTAACAACCATGGTTGGAATCCTCCGGTGTGGTGTTAATAACAAGCCTGTTAAAATTGTAAAGGAAATTCATTTAAATATCACTGCTCGAAAGAAGCTATTGATTTATATAATATAAACATTGTCGCATTTCAGCTTTATGTCTCCAAGTCCATACAGTGTGCAGAAATGGAAGATGAGAAAGGGTCACCTTGTCCCGCAAATCTCTACCGCTTGTTATTTTGAGTCGTAGGTGCTCCTAACGAAGCTGGGAACAACGCTGGTTGCTGGATCTCCTGTGCTTTTTTCTATGTATTAGTTACAGTCATGTTTTTATGGTGCACCTCAGGCTTCACGTGTGACATGCTGGTA
Source organism: Rhinoraja longicauda (assembly GCF_053455715.1). Lineage (NCBI taxonomy): Eukaryota > Metazoa > Chordata > Chondrichthyes > Rajiformes > Arhynchobatidae > Rhinoraja > Rhinoraja longicauda. Next base: position 27,134,162 of record NC_135959.1, on the reverse strand, counting down.
TTTCCAATATGTAGAATATTTGTTCCTCGTGGGTCCCTCACAGAGTGTGCAGATGAATGCCTATATCACTGGAAGCTCATAACAAGACATACTATTATTATTCAAAGGCCCTTCAAAGACCACCCCTTGAGAACTTTCTTTTAGCATTATCGCAATTCAGAGAACACAATATTTAAAGATGTAACAATCTCGTAACAAGTTTTATTGTGCAGATCTAACATTAGGCACAATCCGAGAACACCTTGCATTTGTGATTAATAAGTTCATGGATATGCTGGCCATTTCTCATCCAATGTACATTTTGTGCCTGGAAGTCAATGGCTTCCTGTAAGCACCTAATTTTAGTGCACATCTGGGAAATACAGTAGCCCGGAGTACTCTATGGCTTTTACTGGTGAAGAGTCATCAGCATGATTGTGGGGCACTGACTGGATACTATGCTGGGCCATTGAGACATTTATCATTGATCTTTCTGTTGCCATTTATGGTGCATGTTGCTGAAGATGACAGACCAAGTTAGATAGTGAGTGGTTCAGAAGAGTTTACATCTTTTATGATGCAATTAATGCACACATCCATGCAGTTCTACTAAAACAATGAGATCATCTATCAAGAGTTAATACACGGGCTTATAATGGCATCATGTAGCCTTGCTCAATAGGAGATATTTTGGATAAGCACCAAGCATGTCTACTGGTCCTATTTCTTTCCTCTTCTGATACACGTTCCAAGTACTCAGTTTTTTTTCAGTTTCTCGTCTTCCATTATTTTTAATTTTTCCAGTTTTCATCTCTCCGTGATATATCGTTACCATGCTCTATTTGGCTGTACCTGTGTCATTCAGTCTCCACCAGCTCTTCCACAGACTTATTCATTTTGTTCTCTCTCTGCCTCTCGCCCGTCATTGTCATTAGGTCATAAGTGATTGGAGAAGAATTAGGCCATTTTGCCCAGCAAGTCTACTCCAATCAAGGCCGATCTATATCTCTCTCCTAACCCCATTCCCCTTCCTTCTCCACATAACCCCGACACTGTCTGGAACTCTAAACTTTCCCGCTTTTCCCAGAAGATGCAAGAGAATACTGGGTGGCCAAGGTGGCACCGCGGTAGAATTGATGCCTTACAGCGCTTGCAGCACCAGAGACCCGGGTTTGATCCCGACTACGGAGTTTGTACGTTCTCCCTGTGACCACGTGGGTTTTCTCCGAGATCTTCGGTTTCCTCCCACACTCCAAAGATGTACAGCCATGTGGTTAATTGGCTTGGTGTATGTGTAAATTGTCCCTAGTGTGTGTAGGATAGTGTTAATGTGTGGGGATCGCTGGTCGGTGCAGACTCGGTGGGCTGAAGGGTCTGTTTCCGCATTGTATCTCTAAACTAAACTAAAAATACAAATGCTGGAATCATGAGCAATAAAGCAATCTGCTGGAGGAAGTGCCAAAGACACTGGTTCGATCCTGACCTTGGATACAGCCTGGGTGGGGTTTGCATGGCCTTCCTGTGATCATGGTAGGCTGCTCTAGAAGGTTAAATCACATGGGTGCCAAGGAGAGATAACTCAATGGATAGCAAATTGGCTCCATGGAAGGAAGCAGAGGGTAATGGTGGAAGGTTGCTTCTCAGACTGGAGGCCTGTAACTAGTGGTGTGCCTCAGGGTTCGGTGCTGGGCCCGTTACTGTTTGTCATCTACATCACTGATATTGGTTGAGAACATACAGGGCAAGATCAGCAAGTTTGCTGATGATACAAAAGTTAGTGGTTTTGCAGATGGTGAAGATGGTTGTGAACGATTGCAGTAGGATCTGGATCGATTGGTCAGGCGGGCGGTGGAATGGTTGATGGAATTTAATATAGAGAAGTGTGAGGTGTTGCATTTTGGGACGTCGAACAAGGGCAGGACCTACACAGTAAATGGTAGGCCTCTGGGTAGTGTTGTAGAGCAGAGGGATCTGGGAGTAAAGGTATAGGGTTCCTTGAAGGTCGAGTCGCAGGCAGATAAGGTGGTCAAAAAGGCTTTTGGCACTTTGGCCGTCATCAGTCAGAGTATTGAGAATAGAAGTTGGGAGGTCATGTTGCAGTTGTATAAGACGTTGGTGAGACCGCATTTAGAATATTGTGTTCAGTTCTGGGCACCATGTGAAAGGAAAGATATTGTCAAGCTTGAAAGAGTTCAGAAAAGATTTACGAGGATGTTGCCAGGACTAGAGGATGTGAGCTATAGGTAGAGGTTGAGTAGACAGGGTCTCTATTCCATGGAGCACAGGAGGATGAGGGGAGATCTTATAGAGGTATACAAAATCATGAGAGGAATAGATCAGGTAGATGCACAGATGCACAGACCCGAAACGTCACCCATTCCTTCTCTCCCGAGATGCTGCCTGACCTGCTGAGTTACTCCAGCATTTTGTGAATAAATCGATTTGTACCAGCATCTGCAGTTATTTTCTTATAATACAGGTAGATGCACAGTATTTTGCCCGGAGTAGGGGAATCGAGGACCAGAGGACAAAGGATCAAGGTGAAGGGGAAAAAATATAATAGGAATCCGAGGGGTAACTTTTTCACACAAAGGGTGGTGGGTGTATGGAATAAGTTGCCAGAGGAGGTAGTTGAGGTTAGGACTATCCCATCGTTTAAGAAACAGTTCGACAGGTAGATGGATAAGACAGTTTTGGAGGGATATGGACCAAGCGCAAGCAGGTGGGAATAGTGTAGCTGGAACATTGTTGGACGGTGTGGACGAGTTAGGCCAAAGGGCGTGTTTCCACACTGTTTCACTCTCTGACTCTATGACTTTACGTGGATTTCCTCCAGATGCTCCCATCTCCTCCCACATCCCAAGGATCTGCAGGTTTGTAGGTTAATTGGCTGCTAGAAAATTGGCCCGAGTGTGTAAGGAATGGGGAAGACAATGAAAACAACATAGAACTAATGTGAATGTGTGATCAATGGTTGGCATGGACTCAGTGGACCAAAGTGCCTGTTTCCATGCTGTATCTCTAAACTAAAGCTGAACTAAAACTCAGTGGGTTGAGCAGCGTCTTTGGGTGGGAAGGGTTGATCAATGTTTTGGATTGAAACCCTGCATCAGGACTGAGTGTGGAGAGAGACCGAAACCAATATAAAGAGACTAGAAGGGAAGGGGTGGCAGAGGTGAGCATTGTGGTGAAGGGGAGAGAAGAGAGGGAGGAGAGGGGGGGGGGGGGGGGTGAGGTAAGGGAAGAGAAGGGGAAGAGAGAGGGTAGAAGTGAGTATAGGGGAAAGGAGTAAGTGGAGAGAAGAGTGGGGGTGAAGAGGGAGGAGTGGAGAAAGAAGGGGGTGGATGGGGAGAGAGATGGAGAAATGGGTGAGAGAGAGGGGAGGGAGAAAGAAGGGCAAAAGAGAGAATGGGGGAAAGGGAAAATGAGGGAGAGGGGGAAGAGAGTGACCTGAGTTCAATCCTCACCACTGGTGCAGTCCTGTGACCACACGGGGTTCCCTTGGGTGCTCCGGTTTTCTCCTCCATTCTTGTTTGCCTTGAGAACAGAACTTTAAACTTAGCCGCAGACCGGTCAGAGTGCCCATGATGACCACTGTCCACCGACGAAAGTGCCTACATTGGGCACGCGAGCGTCGGAACTGGACCTTGGGGCAATGGAAGAAGGTCACCTGGTCCGATGAGTTCCATTTTCTTTTAGATCACGTGGATGGCAGTGTACCTGCGTGCCGTTTACCTGGGGAAGTGATGGCACCAGGATGCACTCTGGGAAGACGACAAGCAGGTGGAAGGAGTGTGATACTCTGGGCAATGTTCTGCTGGGAAACCCTGGGTCCGTCCATTCTCGTGGACGTCAATTTGACATGTATCACCTACCTAAACATCGTTGCAGACCAGGTACACCCCTTCATGGCAATGGTATTCCCTGATGGCAGTGCCCTCTTTCAGCAAGGTAATGCTCCCTGCCACACTGCACACATTGTTCGGGAATGGTTTGAGGAACATGATAAAGTGTTCATGGTGTTGCGCTGACCTCCAAATTCTCCAGATCTTAATCCGATCCGTGCTGGATCGACAAGTCCGATCCAAGGCGGTTTCACCTCGCAACTTACAGGACTTGAAGTATCGGCACGGTGGCGCAGCGGTAGAGTTGCTGCTTTACAACGAATGCAGCGCCGGAGACTCAGGTTCGATCCTGACTACGGGTGCTGCACTATAAGGAGTTTGTACGTTCTCCCCGTGACCGGCGTGGGTTTTCTCCGAGATCTTCGGTTTCCTCCCACACTCCAAAGACGTACAGGTATGTAGGTTAATTGGCTGGGTAAATGTTAAAAAAATTGTCCCTAGTGGGTGTAGGATAGTGTTAATGTACGGGGATCACTGGGCGGCACGGACTTGGAAGGCCGAAAAGGCCTGTTTCCGGCTGTATAATATGATGATGATGATGATGATGATCTGCTGCTAATGTTTTGGTGCCAGATACCACAGCACACCTTCAGGGGTCTTGTAGAGTCCATGTCCAGGCACTGTTTTGGCGGCACACGGAGGACCAACAGCATATTAGGCAGGTGGTCATAATGTTTTGGCTCATCAGTCTGTTGTTCACATGGTAAGTTGTTATGAATCTGAATCGATTTTCCATTGTAAATTACTGCTAGTACTTGGCAGAGGCCTGGGAGATTTGAGTTGGAAAGTTGAAAGAATTAAAATGGGATTAGTGTAGGATGACTGTAAATGGGGTACAAGATTATTAATATGAATTCTATGGGCAGAATGGCTTTTCCCTGTGCTCTGTAATTCTATGGCTCTTTGGGTGACAGTAGACTGTGAAAATTGTGCTGAGTATAAGATCTGAAATCAGCAAAAGAAAGAACTGCACAGAATTTATACAATACCAAACAATAACAAACCCAAACTATTTAGGCATTATCTCAAGAGTTAATATGAATAAAATTAAATTGAATGAAAACAGCTGGAATAAATATAACTTGGAGTGTTGTAAACACTTCAAGAAGCGCAAGCAATGGATGAATAACAAAATAGAGTGACTCAGCTCAAACAATTAATCCATTTTACAGCACAAAACAATGTTTGAAGAAGTACCTATAAATTGCAACTAATTTACAGTTACAAATTGTAAACAATCCTATTAACTGATATTTTTATGGGGTCTTGAAGTTTACAACAACATTATTACACAAAACATATCAGAAGCAGCTTTATGATATGAGCAATAAAATGGCAAATTTATGGAGAACAGCTGTTGCTCAGTAATATTGTACTGGATAATTTTAATACAACAGCAAGAAATAGCAGATGCTGAAAATCTGAAATAAAAACAGAAAATACTCAAAACATTCATAAGGCTAGGCAGCATCTGTGGAAAGTGAAAAAGGGGTTAATATTAGTAGAATCCCTGCATCAAAACTAATAGGATCATTTACCGGATAATCTATGCGTCTTCTGATTTACTTGTCAATCTGCTACAAGTATATAGAAAATAGATCCTGGAGGAGGCCATTCGGCCCTTCGAGCCAGCACCGCCATTCATTGTGAACATGGTAGATCATCTACAATCAGTAACCTGTGTCTGCCTTCTCCCCTTATCCCTTGATTCCACTAGCCCCTAAAGCTCTATCTAACTCTCTTTTAAATTCATCCAGTGAATTTGCCCCCGCTGCCTTCTGTAGCAGAGAATTCCACAAATTCACAACTCTCTGGGTGACCTTTCACCGTCCGGCGTGGCCTGAAATAGGCTGCGGGATTTTTCTCTGCCCGGTGGGGGCTTCAATGTCGGGAGCCACAACCGCCCCGACGTGCAGCGGCAATGTCTTTGCCCGCCCCGAATCGCGGGGCTTGGGTCGGCCCGCTGCGGACCTTTCACCGTCCAGCGCGGCCTGGAACGTGGCAACTTCAACAGTCTGACCGCGGGAGAAGACGGCAGCTAAGAGAAAAGACATCCTGGCCTTCAAACACAGTGAGGAGGTGACTGGAGGAGACTCACTGTGATGGATGTTTCTTTTTTTTGTTTTGGTTTGTGATTGTGTGTGTTATTGTTAATTTCTATTGCTCTTATTGTTGGACTGTGGGTAACGGAATTCCGTCCAAAAGACTTGTTTTTTTGGATGACAATAAAGGTTATTCTGATTCTGATTCTGATTCTGATTCTGATTCTGATTCTGATTCTGATTCTGATGTGTACCTTTTAATTTAATGCATTAAAGATTTGGGCACTCTGTCTCTGGCAGAGAAATAGCCAAAGCAAGTAAAGTAATGTGTTTGATATAATGCTTTGTCTGGTGCATCTGTAGAAATTGGTAAGTCATTGGAGACTTGCTGAATTTCCTCAGTCTTCTGAGGGAGCAGAGGCATTGGTGCGCTTTCTTTGCTATGGCATCAACGTCATTGGACCAGGTCAAATTATTGGTGATATTTATCTCAGGAAATGTCAAGCTCTCAACCTTCTCCACTTCAGCACTATTGATGCTGACTGGGGCGTGCCACCTACCCTACATCCTGAACTTGGTGAGGCTCTTTTTGTTTTGCTGATATTGAGGGAATGAATGAATGAATGAATGAATGAATGAATGAATGAATGAATGAATGAATGAATGAATGGATGAATGAATGAATGAATGAATGAATGAATGAATGAATGAATGAATGAATGAATTACTGACTGACTGACTGAATAACTGAATGAATGAATGATACTTTACTTTATTGTCACATGTGACAAGTCACAATGATATTCTTTGTTTTGCATCCCCAAGGTATGCAAAGAGTCACCACATAAAGGATGCCAAAGGAAAGGTTGCTGTCTTGACACCATGTTACCTAATTCTCCATCTCCTTCCTGTACATTATCTCGTTGTTCAAGCTCCGGCCCACTACAGTGGTATTATCAAAAAGCGTATAGATTCTAATAGCAGTCAACCACCATCTCTCAGTGAAAACAACAATCTATAAGCCTTTGGTCTCTATGGGTCATTTTGCCAAATTTCAATTACTGGACATCTAGTGAGGTGAACCCAATGCCCTTTTTAATGTATTATGTATGCAACCTGCCAATTGCCATTTAAAATGAAAACAAAATAAGTGCAGGATTACAGTAGGTTTTATGAGCCTGCTCCACCATTCAATTGGACTGTGGCTGAACATGTGTCTCAAGACAAATATTCTCCCTCTCTCTTCATACTCCTTCTGCCTTTTATATTTGCACTTAATCTTTATAGCACTAGTCATGGTTTCTATGTTTTTCTCCTCCTTCTTGGCTCACTGGTGGGCAACTTGCTTCGTCCCAGATCGCAACAAATCTGGGCCTCAGCCCCCTTCTCTGCAACTGGCTGCTGGACTTCCTCACTGCCAGACCCCAGTCTGTACGGGTCGGCAGCAACACATCGGACACCATCACGCTGAGTACGGGTGCCCCACAAGGATGTGTGCTAAGCCCCCTGCTCTTCATCTTGCTGACCCACGACTGCACACCCACCTACAGCTCCAACCACTTCGTCAAGTTTGCGGATGACACAACAGTGGTGGGTCTCATCAGCAACAATGACGAGACCCACTACAGGAAGGAGGTGGACCAGCTGGCCGCGTGGTGCACAGACAACAATCTCTTCCTGAATGTGGAGAAAACAAAGGAGATTGTTGTCGACTTCAGGAGAACGCACACCCAACACCCCCACCCACTGACCATCAATGGTGCTGCTGTGGAGCAGGTGAGCAGCACCAAATTCCTGGGGGTGAACATCACCGAGGATCTCTCCTGGAGCAACAACATCACGTCCATCGCCAAGAAAGCCCAGCAGCGCCTCTACTTCCTCCGCAAACTGAAGAGAGCGGGAGCCCCCACACCCATCATGTACACTTTTTACCGAGGCGCCATCGAGAGCATCCTCAGCAGCTGCATCACTGTGTGGTTCGGCAGCTGCACAGCCTCCAGCCGCAAGACCCTGCAGCGCATAGTGAACACTGCTGAGAGGATCACTGGCGCCTCACTCCCAACACTCCTGGTCCTTTACACCACCCGCCTCACCCGCAAAGCATTGAGCATTGTGGGTGACCCCTCCCACCCCTCCAACAGCCTCTTCACCCTCCTGCCTTCAGGGAGAAGGTTTCGCAGCCTGAGGTCGAGCACCACCCGACTAAAGAACAGTTTTTTCCACCAGGCTGTCAGGATGCTGAACTCTCTCCCCTCCCTTCCTCCTCTCTCCCCTGCCCCCATTGGACCTGGACTTTAACACCCCACACACACGCACATCCAGCACCAGACACTTTTTTTAAACGCATTTGTAGTGACTATATTTTATATTTTATGTTGATTGTTGTTTGCTGTGCCTTTTTAATTTTAACTTAGTTTTATGCACTTTGTTCCTCGGGATTGTGGGAAACGGTATTTCGATTTTCTGTCTGTGTAAACTGGCTGAGGATTGACAATAAAATTGACTTTGACTTTGATAATGCTTTGCGTAGAAGATTGGCAAGGCAGGAGCTGGTGTGGATTTGATGATCAAAATGGCTTCATTCTGCATCATAATAAGTAGGTAGCCTTTTAACATTATTGCATATCAGTAATAATGCTTCCATATTTCATTCTTTCAGAAAGCAAAAGGACTTGTAATTTTCTGGGAGCAGTGAGTGAGCAAACGTTGTGGTCAGTGAGGATCATTCACAAATATTCAAAAAGATTCAAAACATCTTGAAAATTATCACACTAATACAAAAAAGTAGACTGCTAGAAAATGTGCAACACTTAAAACATTAGAAAATTTAAAAACAATAGATTGCACGCAAGTTAAATCAATTAATTTAAACATTTGTAAATTCCCCAAACATGTCTCCGTTTCTCGCAACTGTGTAGTCCCAGAAGTTATATCATTATTGTGATGGAAATGTTTCTTTGAAATGTTCATTGCCTACATTACAGTGACAGCAATTCAGCACATGCATAATTGGCTATAAAGTGCTTTGGGATATCCTGAACTCAAGTAAGGCACCATGTAAATGTAATCATTTCCATGAATCATTTTAGATATATTACTAAGATCAGCATAGGAAATAATTCGGAAGTCTGTCAGTGTTTTCTATCAATATTGAGGCAGATTAAGAATCCCTGGTAACTTTATGGGATGCAGCTTCACAGCACTTTGGTTCGGCTGCACTTGGAGTATCGCATGAAGTTCTGGTCACCCCAATGCAGAAAGGACTTGGAGGCTTTGGAAAAGGTGCAGAGGATGTTTACCACAAGGAGTCCTGGATTAGAGTGTATTAGCTACAAGGAGAGGTTGGGCAGACTCGGATTATTTTCTCTGAAACACCAGAGGTTATGGGGAGATCTGGTAGAAGTACATAAAATTATGGGACGCATAGGTAGGGTAGACAAAAGCTTTAAGGTGAGAGAAGCAAAGGAGAAGTGTGGGTGAAGTATTTTACACAGAGGGTGGTGGGTGCCTGGAATGCGCTGCCAGTGATGATGGTGGAGGCAGATTTGATAGTGGTGTTGAAGAAGCTTTTAGATAGGACATAGATAGGGAATAGAGGGAGAGGGATAATGTGCAGGCAGACAAGAGTAAGTCTAGGCATTTTGTTCAGCACAGACATTATGGGCTGAATGCCTTTTTCCTGTGCTGTACTGTTCTATGTTTCATGCGGTGCTATGTGTTAGGAGCTCCATCCTTCAACTCTCCATTGCTTCTGGGGATGTTCTGTGATTAGCTGAGAGGCTGGAAACATCATACCCAGTAATAGAGTCATAGAGTCATACAGCGTGGAAACAGGGAATTATACATTACACACGTACATCAGGCAGTGCAGAAGAGAACAAAAAACAGAGTGCAGAAAATAATGACACAGCTACAGAGAAAGTGCAGATAAGAAAAGGTGCAAGGGCTGTACCGGCCAACATGTCCCATTTACGCTGTTCCCTCCTGCCCGCGTTCGGCCCCTATCCCTCCAAACCTGCCCTATCCATGGACCTGTCTAACTGTTTCTTAAACGTTGCGAAAGTCCCAGCCTCAACTACCACCTCTGGCAGCTCATTCCATACACCCACCACCCTTTGTGTGAAAAGTCACCCCTCAGATTCATATTAAATCTTTTCCCCTTCACCATAAACCTATATCCTCATTCTCGATTCCCCTACTCTGGGCAAGAGACTCTGTGCATCTACCAGATCTATTCCTCATGATTTTGTACACCTCTATGAGATCACCCCTCATCCTCCTGCACTCCATGGAATAGAGTCCTAGCCTGATCAACCTCTCCCTAAAGCTCAGACCCTCGAGTCCTGGCAACATCCTCATGAATCTTCTCTGAACCCAACAACAGATCAAGATTGTACAAATATTCATTGATATTTAGAATTATCGCACAGGTCTTCCCCAGGTTATGAACGGCTAACTATGGCACGATTGAGCATTTCAGAGACCGGCGGGCTCGATGTGGATACATTTGTCGGCTGCTGAGGGGCTGCGGACGTGGGAACAGGGAACATCTGCTCGTCTTTTCAGCCCCTACCCTGATCTGCAACAACCTGGGGCTGGGTCACGCTGAGAAGAGCTGGGAGCGTTGGGCAAACTCACACAGTCACTGAGTCAGTGAGACTGGCTGGCTACTGCTCATCTCATGCCTGCTCACTCTTCCATCACAGCTGTTCTTGTATTCCATATCCCTCCAAACCTGTCCTATCCATGTACCTGTCTAACTGTTTCTTAATTTTGGGATAGTCCCTGCCTTCACGACCTCCTCTGGCAACTCGTTCCATGCACATGGAAACAGACCCTTCGGCTCACCAACTCCATGCCAACCACCTGTTTATACTAGTTCAATGTTATCCCACTTTCTCATCCACTCTGTACACACTAGCGGTAATTTACAGAGCTAATTAGCCTACAAATCTGCACGGCCTCGGGGATGTGGGAGGAAACCAAAGCACTCAGAGGAAACCCATGTGGTCATGGGGTGCACTTGCAAACTCCACACAGATCAAACCTGGGACTTAGCCGCTGCGATGATGCAGCATTACCAGGTGCACCATGCTGCCACCGAATAAGGCAATTTGGATTCCATAGAGCAGATAGCTTCTCCACAGCTCCAATTCCAGCTGGCCAGCTTCAATCTGGATCTTGGGCCGGCTCATGTGGAGTTACAAACATTCTCCCTGCAAGTTTCTCCCTGATGCTCTGCTTTCCTCCTACATCCCAAAGATTTTTAGATTTTTTTTAGAGATTTAGAGATACAGCGCAGAAAGAGGCCCTTCAGCCCACCGGGTCCGCGCCGCCGAGCGATCCCCGCACACTAACACTATCCTACACCCACTAGGGACAATTTTTACATTTGCCCAGCAAATTAACCCACAAACCTGTACGTCTTTGGAGTGTGGGAGGAAACCGAAGATCTCAGAGAAAACCTACGAAGGTCACGGGGAGAACGTACAAACTCCGTACAGTACAGCACCCGTAGTCAGGATCGAACCTGAGTCCCCGGCGCTGCATTCGCTGTAAGGCAGCAACTCTACCGCTGTGCCACTGTGCCATGGGTTAATTAATCACTGTACATTACCACTTAGTGTGCGTAGGAAGAATCAAAGAGCATCAAAGGGGTTTATTCACAAAATGCTGGAGTAACTCAGCAGGTCAGGCAGCATCTCGGGAGAGAAGGAATGGGTGACGTTTCGGGTCGAGACCCTTCTTCAGACTGAAGCATCAAAGGGGAGTTGGGGTGGGCATGTGAAAGAGAATAGGCTGCTGGAGTACAGGGAGCATAGGAGGGTAGAATGGTTCTGATTGGATTGCTCTGCAGGCAGGCAGTGTGCACCCTATGAGACAAATGACCTAATGTGTATGAATAAGTAAGAATATGATTATAGGGATGAGATGCAAAGAATTTCAAAATTGCAGCAGAAACAGAAAACATTTCATATTTCACCTCTTCTGTGCTGTGTGCTCCCCCTTATCTATTCTTCAACCAAACTCTTTCAGATATGTTTCTGCTAATTATTTTTCAATTAATACCGACTTCTATTTTAAAAGATGTGACATGTTTGAATTGCTTTGCATAATTACTCTGGATATATCTAATATAGGAGCACTTTACAAGTCACTTGAAAGATTCAACAGCAGATCTGGAGAATAAAAACAACACAAATAGATTACTAATATACTTAGGAACAACAGGCTCAGGAATAACTTCTCCCCTCTGTTATCAGGCTTCTGAACAGTCCTTCCATAAGCTCGGGTACAGTCCAGATTCTTTTTCACCTCAATACAGACATTGGATTTTGTCTCCAAAACTGTTACGCTATAATGTTGTGAACTATATTCTGCGCTCTGTATATTTCCCTTTACTCTACCTATTGCACTTGAGTTTGACTTTGTTGTACTTTTGTATCATATTATCTAAGTTGATAGCATGCAAAACAAATCTCTTCACTCTACCTCGGTGCGCGTAACAATAATACACCTAAATCTAAACCTACTTTCAAAAATGAACACTGCACCGATGCCGGTTTCTTTTCCTCATATGTTCAGGACTCACTGTCAAACATTTTTGAACACAGATTACGTTACTGTAAAATCACATGTGCCATGAGATGAGTATTAACTGTGGTGCATCACCTCGAAGCATGATCGTTCCTATTTCTGGGAGCTGTATTAAAGAAATAATTGCAGTTGAAATTGTGCAGTTTAGGGTTTTACAGGTGAACAATTGTGGATGTGGATTGATCAGAACATGATAGATACAAAACGCTGGAATAACTCAGCATCTCTGGAGAAAAGGAATAGATGACGTTTCGGGGTGAGACCCATCTTCAGACTGGAGAGTTAGGGGAAAGGGAAACGAGAGATAGAGACGGTGATGTAGAGAGATATAGAACAAATGAATGAAATATATGCAAAAATGTAACAATGATAAAGGAATCAGGTCATTGTTAGCTCTTTGTTAGGTGAGAATGAATTACAAAGAGACTCAAGATGACTTTGAAGCTGGTACGACTTGGGTGGGGGAGGGATGGAGAGAGAGGGAATGCAAGGTTACTTGAAGTTAGACAAATCAACATTAACACCACTGGTTTGTAAACTGCCCAAGCAAAATATGAGATGCTGCTCTTCCAATTTGTGTTTGACCTCACTCTGACAATGGAGGAGGCCTCGGACAGAAAGGTCAGTGTGGGATTGGGTAGGGGAATTAAAGTGTTTGGCAACTGGGAGATCAGATAGGTCCAGGTGGTATGAACAAAGGTTACATTGTATTGGTTTGATGTTTCTCAAGTTCCATTCTGTTGACCTATTCAATAAATTGGGGAGTTAGATATAACATGAGGTCAAGTGTTCATTCCAGGTTCCACTTGCCAACACGTACAGCTTTTCTACTGGGGAATATGTTGCTTAGGTAAACAGCTGCATTGTATTGAGAAAATTTAAGTCCTTGTTTCACTGGAGATATTTTTAGGGTGTATGACAGTAGTATAAGTGACAACTAACTGACGTGTGACTGTATCTTCATAAAGACATGAGAATCAAGGAAACTACATAATGGGAATCAGGCCAGATGACATCATCATGCTCCTTGCTCCCAACAACTTAAGTTGTAATGGTACTCCTATATTAAGGGTGTTTGAGCAGGTGACAAAAAATTATAACAACTCTTTTGCCTCGTTCACTCTGCAAACCAAAATGTTAAACTTCTGTGCTGATAAAGATAATTAACCTTTAAGTTGAATAGTATTCATCTCACCAGTCATAATACTATGATTTAGTTTCTCATACTACAGACTATTATATATAAATTTTCAAATGAAGATGTAGAATATGTCACCCATGAATACTTTAATGAAAATATGTGCGACATATGAAATGTGAAATTTGACTATATATTATCAGGTGGCAATGCAGCTTAAAGTATTAAAAATTTGTGGCTCAATACATGCTTTTATAAAAGAACACTAAAGGTGTAAGAAACTGTTTGCACAATCTGTAACTATTTTACTATGGCTGAATTCAGCAGTAAAGGGAACTATAGTAAAATTAATAGAATTTGTGTGTAAGATTTGGAATTAGAAGATATTTTGAGTTCAGTCATTGAACCTTTCACAAATAAGTTGGTTTTGATCATTCAAGTAAATATAACGCACATTGATTCTGATGATAATTATTTGCACATCAGTTTCTGATGAAGCTTCATGGACTTAAAACATGTTTCTCTCTCCATAGATGCTGTCTGACCTGCTGTGTTTCCAAAATTTTCTATTATCATTACATATTTGCAGCACATGCACTTTAAAGTTTAACAACACGCACTCCCAGATTCAAGAGCAGCTTCTTCCCTGCTGTAATCCGACTCCTGAAGATGCTAGCGATGAGTTCCCGCTCTTCCAATCTACCTTGTTGCAGTCCTTGCACTTTAAAAAAAACCTACACTTTGTCTGAGGTTGTAATACTTATTCTATGATAAACACAAAATGTTGGATTTATCAGCAGGACAGGGAGCATCTTGGAGAGAAGGAATGGGTGACGTTTCAGGTTGAGACCCTTTTTCAGAACCCACCCGAAACGTCACCCATTCCTTCTCTCCAGAGATGTTGCCTGTGCCGCTGAGTTACTCCAGCATTTGGTGTCAATCGTCAGTGTAAACCAGTATCTGCAGTTCCTTTCTACACTTATTCTGTACTCGCTTATTTTCTCTTTTACACCACCTGATTTACTCATGCATGCTATGATTTGTCTGGACAGCATTCAAAACAAAGCTTTTCATTGTACCTCAGTATACATGACAATAATTAACCACTTAATAGTTAGGAAATAATACACATTGGTGTTAATGTGAATGTTATTTGTATGGAAAGAGTTATCAGTCCACTCCACCCTTGTCGGACAGAGGAACATGGATGCCATCAATGCTTATCAGGATAGAGAGCTCTGAATATATTCCAACAGAGCACATTGATGAGGAACAAAGAGAAAATAGACTCCAGCCCACACTCGTCCTTCATGAATGTACTAACTGGCTTTCCGGTTTTATCAAATGCAATAAGTGCTGAATTTTCTAAACTTCTAAACTTATACCTTGAAAAAAAATTAATAAGTGAAAAGCATATTTTCCCCACCGGATTTATCAATTTGTGCTGATGACATTTGTCAATCATTTCATAAAGGCATTTCCTAATTCTGTTCTCTATGAAATGATTTCCTATACTGCAACTCACAAAGAAGTCAACTGCCTACTGACAGAGTACCACAGTTATTTCAAATGTAGCCCCACTCCGTGAGTCTTTTGACCTTGCATATCGTTTACCTTTTATATATTGATAATTCTTTACTTACTAGCAACTGCTCCATTTCCTTTTATTTTAATAAGGAGATTGATACAACCATCCATTAATTTTAAACAAACCTCAATATTCCAATGTTCCCCAGCAGGAGACTAGTCTCCAGGGGCCCCTCTTTCAGTGGCAGAACCATCTACACATTTGCATTATTGCCATTTTCTTACTACGTACAATCATACAACTTGGTTGGGGTTAAGATTATTGTTTCGTTTCTCCTTCTGATGAATCTCTGAAATTCTTTACCCTTGAGAGTACTGGATGTGAAATGACTGGAGATATCAAGAGGAGGCAGCTAATGTTTTGAAAGATCTGGCACAGAAGCGGTATTGATGTCTGGGAAGATCAGCCTTGATCAGATGAAATGGTACGGTAAGCCTGAAGGATCAGGTGGCCTCCAACACTCCTATTTTCTTGTGCGTTTTCTCATTTCCTGAGAACGGCGAGATCAACAAAATAATATGTCTTATTTGCTGCAGTGCTTGACAGGCACTTGAATGCACCTCAAAAACAGCTTCAGCTATTTCAGCAATAATGAGTCTCCAGAAGGGTCTCGACCTGAAACGTCACCCATTCCTTCTCTCCAGAGATGCTGCCTGTCCTGCTGAGTTACTGCTGCTTTTTGTGTCTATCTTCAGCTATTTCGCAAGGTAGGTGGTGCTTCTCCGGGTGATGTTTCCCCTGAATACTTCTTCAAGTTTGTGATCTCTGACTTTACGCTGGTGGAAAACTTTGTGCAAACATGTTGCTATTGATAATAGTTTATTATTTTCATTAGCAATGAGATACAACGCAAAGCTTTGTTTTGCTTACTTACTTGGCAGATCAGACCATACATGAATGCAATTATACCATACATAAATACAACAGGTAGTGCAGAAAGGGAGAGGAAACATGATTTCAGAATATAGTCTACAGCTACAGTTGAAAGTGCAGATTAAAAAAAGTGTATGAGGTTGATTGGGAGATCAGGAATATATCCCGAGAATAGGCAGCATTGTTTAAGAGTCTGATAACAGTGGAGATGATGCTGTTCTTAAATCAGATGTTCGTGTTTTCAAGCTTGGCCTCGCAAGTTGTCCTTCTGTGTAGCAATGTGCAGACAGGGAAGTCAGGAAATAGCTGAACTACACAGTCTGGTTAGCCAGCAGCAACCTCCATAATTGTCAGCTGCCATTATCTGAGTCAATTACTTTCTGTACAATTCTCTGCATGTTCGGGTGATATGCTAAAAGCACTATTTGTGATAAATGGGGTTACACATCATTCTTCATTCTATCCTCTCCAATAAAGATTCCACCACTGTCATACATTTGAATTTCAAGTTTATACGTTTTCTTAAATGAGCTAATACTCAGCCTGTGTCTGAGTTAAATAGAATGGCATGTAGCCTGTAATTTAAACAGAATAACTCCACTGAGCTGGCTAATGCTTACCTCTTACCTTATTTCATCTAATGTGTCTTTGAAATTATTTGGCAAATATTTAAAATCGAAGAAGGGTTCTGACCCAAAACAATGTCTGTCCATTTGTGTTCCAGATGCTGCTTGATCTGTCCATTTGTTTTCCAGATCCTGCCTGAGCCGCTGAGTTCCTCCAGCAATCTGTGTTTTTTTTAGTAAAAATCTATCCAGGCAGATCATGCAATACATAAGTGAAATCATATCATACATGAGTACAGCAGGTAGTGCAAAAGAGAAAAATAAACAGAATGCAAAATATAGTTTTACTGCTACAGAGAAAGTGCAAATGAAAATAAAAGTTCAAGGGTCACAATGAGGTGGATTAGAAGATGAGGAATACATCCTTAGCTTATGAGAGGTCCGATCAAGAGTCTGATAACACTTGGAAGAACCAGTTCTTGAATCTAATGGTACGTGCATTCAAGCTTTGTATTTTCTACGCAGTGGGAGAGGGGAGAAAAAAATGACTGGGGAGTGAATGGGTCTTGATTGTGCTGGTTGCTTTCCTGAGCCAGTGAAGCGTAGATGTAGTTGACGGAGGGGTGGCTAGTGTGCGTGATGAACTGGGCAGAGTCCACAACTCTCTGTCGCTGCTTGATGCCTTGGGCAGAGCGGTTGCCAGACCAAGCTGTGATGCATCCCAATAGATGCTTTCTAAGGTGTATCTCTCAAAATTAGTAAGAGTCATCAGGAATATACCAAATTTCCTTAGTCTTCTGATGAATTGTTGGCGTTAGTCCACTTTCTTGGCGATATTGTCGATGTGGCTGGATCAGGTTAAGGTGATATTTACATCAAGGAACTTGAAGCTTTCGACTATCTCCACTTCAGCACCATTGATGTAGTCTGGGGTGTGTACTCTATTCAGGTTTCTGAAGTCGACCAGCTTTTCATTGAAGGAGAGGTTGTTGTCATGACACCCTACCACTAAGATATCTCCTTCCAGTACTCTGTCCTGACATTATCCAAGATGCAGCCCACTACACTGAATATTTTACTGAAGTTACTTGTTATACTCCTAAATCTTGAATAGGTAAACTTTCTTCTCTATTTAAACCATCCCAATTTTCTTTATTATTTAAAGACTTCTGCAATACTTTCTTTTTCAAGAGAAAAGAAGCACAGCTTATTAAATTGCTCATAGAGTCATAGATTCATACAGCCCAGCTTACCCATGCCGACCAAGGTGCCCCATCAACACCAGTTCCACCTGTCCATGTTTGGCCCATATCCCTGTAAAAATCTTTCCTATCCATGCGCCCGTCCAGGTGTCTTTGCTCCTGACAATTAATAACTTTTCACCTCTAATGTAAATGTCGCAATATTTTTTCACCTTCTTCTGTGCCTATATCTTCCCTGTAATTTAAGAGCAGAATTTTGCACAACACTTGAAGAGAGGTCTGAATGATGCTTGTTGTAAGTTTAGCAATTGCTGGGTACAAGTTGGCTGGGTTGGTGTCACTCGGGCTAGAGCTTGAATAAATGGTTGCTTAGATATACATTCTTGGACACAAGTAGTACTTTCATAATATAATAATGTCTGCATTTTGGTCTGTTCTTCCGAAATTCTGTTCCAATCAAACAGAATTCAGGGGTGGTATGCTGTGTACATTTGTATTACATTGTGTGTGTTTTTTACGTGACTGAGGAACAACTTTCAGTCGATGTGAAGTGAATTTCAACACTTAAATATTATGCGATTTTCCCTAGGATATTTAGGAATTCTCTTAAAGATAATAATAGATATTATATCCCAGATATTCATGGAAGAATCAGCTATTCTAGTGAAATTTTCTTGTGGTATTACTCTAAAGACAAAGCTTCTGTAAAAATAATTCTATGTTCTTTCTGTCTCTCTCTCTATTGTGTGTTTTTGTCTGTTATAGTGCAGGGACTGTGAAGAGCATTGTGATTTCTGGGTGCAATAACCAGTTTAATTTAGATGAGCAGCCCATCCACCCATTATGGAACCTGTCCATTTTTATTCCATTAGTAAGCTAGAGATATGAGCAGACCACTATCCACCACACAGCCCTGTCAGAATCTCCCTGGCCCACACTTATTTATTTCTATTTCAGAGATGCTGCATATTAACTGTAAAGTTTGGTTAGAACAGTAATGGTGTAAATGTAATAGGTATTTTTTTATTTTGCTCATCTGATGGAGACAGCCAGAATCTATAGTCGTGTGGAGTTTCCAATTATATTTGTACTTTATCTAGGGATTGTAGTGGTCTTCTGCTGAACCTACAGCACACTATCCAGAAACCTCAGGCCATTATATATGAACCATTTCAAATGATAAAGACACTTGTCAGGATATAGGAGTAAGCCTTGTCTTGAAAAATTGGTCTCAATTGGTTTTTTTCATCTGGAACCTGTTTGTTTCTGATGTCAATCCAACAGGAGCAATTAGATTTCACTTCTTGTCAATTTTAATGCTTAAAGCAAAGGAAAAACTGGACATTTATCCAAATGGAGCCATGGTTGATTGCTGCCAAAGTCTTCCAGCTATAGACTTGACATTTATTGAGCTAAAGTGATGGAAATCTTCTTGGGGTTTGGCATGTTAGATACTGCCTGAGGTATCCAGACAGATTGAACCTTTCTCTTGCACTTTTTACAGAATAATAATATAATGTGCACTGTTAACAAAGATAATGATGTGTTTTTTACTATATAAAATAAAATCTGGGGTAAAGAGGCAATTAAATTTAAAGAGATCTAATTGCAATCAAGTAGATGAAAATGCTGCTGCATATAAAATGGAATTATTCTCCACTGAAAGTGCTGTGTACAAACTCCGTACAGACAGCACCCATAGTCGGGATGGAACCCAGGTCTCTGGCGCTGTGAGTGCTGTAAGGCAGCAACTCATTCCGCTGTGCCATCGGGCCGCCCATTTAAAATGATTCAAGGGAGAGCAAGAACCCTGAAATAGTGGTTCTCACCATTTACAAATGATTCTCCTCTTCGAACCATTCTGCTTCAATATCTAGTGAAGAGCAGTCATGGCTCTAGGTGCTGCCTATGCTCAGGGTGAGGACCATGAACATCAATGTGGACAGACAGTTTTCTACGCAGTAGATTCTAAGCAATAAGTGAGAGCAAAATGAAATAGTTTACAAGCATGTGCATCTCAGATCAGATGACAAATTTAACATTAGAGAGATAGGAGTTAAGCCATCTGATGCTGTGCAATCCAACAAGAGTTAACAAAAACACAAACATGTATCTTTGCTCCTCACTTATTATGTCAACTGCAAACTCTTTTGAAATCATTTCAAAATGTTCATTACCCTTCAAAGATTGTTTTGCTCCCATGTGGCCAAAGATTTTATTTTTAACAATTAATGAAAACCTGTTCTTCAAAACCCATTTCCTTCCAACTTAATCATTCTCACTTTCTCCTGCACTTTTCAAACTGTTACTTATAACGGCTGTGAAATGTTGTACATTTTAATAACATCTTTTAATGTTGTTTGCAGTTGGCAGTTTGGCATCTATGTGCCTGTTAAATCATTAAATTGGTACCAAACAGAAAGACTGGTTTAAAAATATTAAATAGATGTAATGTTCTTCATCTTGTACAAGATATTAGTTAAAATATTCCAGTAAGAAAGTATTTCCCTTGTGACACTGGTATACTAACCCTTTGGATTTTTTGAAGCTATTGTTTTGCATTTTGCTTTTGGTGTCTTGTCACTTTACATAGAATTTAATAAGTGCTTTTGCTGCTTCAGTGAATGAAACAAAAGCACTGGTATGCCCGTGCCAGACTGACTGAGATTCACCCGCAAGGATCAATGGAGGTGTTTCTCGTGTTGCTAAACAACAGTGCAGAGGACAGAGGCAAAACATCTGCATTGCCTTTTGCAACTTTTGAGATCCTTATTGAAGACAAACTCAGTACAGCCAGCACCCATAGTCAAGATTGAACTCGAGTCTCTGTCGCTGTAAAGCAGCAACTACCGCTGTCCCGAGTGTGGGTTTCCTGTAGCTACAAGGATGGCCCGATTTTCAGGCCTCATAGACTGCAATCCTCACATCACTGCGACTCCAGCAAGAACATCTGTATCTTAATGGCGATGGTCAGATGGGTCCATGTGAATGCCGGAGGTCCGTCGGGGACGCGCCGCTGAAAGGTTAATTGGCTTCGATAAAAATTGTGAATTGTCCCTACTGTGTACGATAGTGCGAGTGTACAGGGATCGCTGGTCGGCACGGTTACATTGTAGGACTTATATGTTTCTTTATTCCCCCTGTCAGCGGGTGGTTATGTTCCACACTGGGCCAGAATTCCAATCTGTGCAACAGTGAAGGTTAAGCAGCAGTTAAATAAAAGTTATGAAATATTGTGCTAACATACAAGCAGCATGGTAATGTATTGTTTAAGTACTGGATTTGTGCCTTTAGGCCTGGATTATTGATCTGAGGACATGAGTATGAATTCCATTATTGCAACTGGGGAATTTAAACTCAAAGAAGTGAAATAAATTCAGAATTAAAAACAAAGAGCGCATGAGTAATGGTGCTGGTAAGATCACTAGATTGTTGTAAAAATGCATCTGGTTCACTAATGTCTTACAGAGAAGGAAATCTGCCAACCCGACCTTGTCTAGACTGCATGTGACTCAGAATAACGGCAATGCAATGGATTTTTAGCTAGCCTTAAAACACAGCTCTAATGTAGTCCATAGAGCACGAGAACGAGCACTAAATACTGCTTTACCTGATTCTGGCCAAATCCTGAGAATAAATAAATTAGATACAGATGAATAGAACAGATGGGCGGCACAGTGTCACAGCGATAGAGTTACTGCCTTACAGCGCCAGGGATATGAGTTTGATTCTGACTATGGGTGCTGTCTGTACGTTTAAGTACTGTATTTCTCCCTGTGACTGTGTTGGCTTGCTCCGGTTTCCTCCGACATTCCAAAGATGAACAAGTTTGTAGGTTAATTGGCTTTGGTAAAAAAAATGGAAATTGTCCCTAGTGTGTAGCATAGTGTTAGTGTTAGTTTGTCGGTATGGACTCAGTGGACCGAAGGGCCTGTTTCCGTGCTGTATCTCTAAAGTCTAAATGTCTAAAGATACATAGGATGATCAGCATTCTTCATTCCCACACTCCTCAGCACAATGTTTACAGTGGGAACCATCTACAAAACACACCATAGTTTCACACCTAGACTACTCCATCAGCATCTACCAGACCCGCAACCGATTGCACAAATAGGTCAAAAGCAGCAGATACATGGGGCCAACACCACCTGCAGGTTCCCCTCCACGTTGTCACACCATCCTGACAGATAAATATTACAACAGGATGCATTATTGAAGTAAATATAATTAATTAATAATCAGCAACATCTGGGTCAGCCTTGCAGGAATAGGAAACTAAAGCACAGGAGATAAAAAGAGATAGACATGGGCAACATTACATATTGCATAGATTCATAATTGTAGAGTCATTCAGTGTGGAAACAGGCCCTTCAGCCCAGCTTGCCCACACCGACCAATATGTCCCATCTGCACTAGTCCCAGTTACCTGCATTTGGCCCATATCCCTCTAAACCTGTCCTATCCATGTACCTGTCTAATTGCTTCTTAAACATTGCGATAGTCTCAGCCTCAACTACCTCCTCCGGCAGCTCGATCCATGCACTCACCACACTTTGCGTGAAAAAATTACCCCTCAGATTCCTATAACATCTTTCCCCTTCACCTTAAACCTATACCCTCTGGTTCTCGAAGTGCATTGTGTAGAAACATCTTATTTAACTTCTGCGTTGTGGGACTTAATTCCTGTACTTAACATCCTGTGCATGTATTTCAGGATTAGAAAGCTCTGCTGCTGCCGTTTTAGACACAATTTTTTTCGCTATTTCTCTCCAGTGCTTCCCGGTAGTTGTGCTGCTAAGGTTCTTAAAGGATCAGTTCTTAATTCATTCACGAGCCAGCAGTGAGCCAACAGCACTTGTTGGAAAGTGATGAATCCTGGCCAATGTATCTTTCATCTCCCAGAGTCTAGCAGCTCAGGGCTAGCTGCTATTAGCAGTTGGAGTGACTGGGTTGTGAAAACTAAAAGCAGGAAGTGGAGTGATCGACATTGATAGTATACATGACAGCCAATTTTCCTTCGAAGTGCAGCTCCTCACATCCAATATGGAATTTGCCTACTGAAGCTCCACTTCCTTATCCTGTTCCTTGCTGTCTGTAACGGTGCATTTAACTGCTGGTGGTCTTCTAATGGAAAGATGAGTTTAACCTCACAAAACATGGTAAAGCTTGGTCTCCTCCTAACTCCCCGTCCCATTCCCAGACTGACCTTTCTGTCCTGGGTCTCTTCCATTGTCAGAGTGAGGCCCAGAGCAAATTGGAGATACAACAACTTATATTTCACTTGTGCAGCTTACACCCCAGCGGTATGAATATTGACTTCTCTAACTTCAAGTAACCCTTACTTTCCTTCTCTCTCCATCCCCTTCCCCTTCTCAGTTCTCTGACCAGTCTGACTGTCCTTGTTCACATTTTATCTTTTTGCTTTGTTGTTACCTTCTCCTACCTAACAATGATCTATTCTACATTCTCCTTGATATCCATCCCCTTCGTCTTGTTTTCACATCTTATACATCCTTATCTCTGTATCTCCCTCTTCCCTTACTATCAGTCTGAAGAAGGGTCTCGACCTAAAATGTCACCCATTCCTTCTACCCAGAGATGCTGCCTGTCCCGCTGAGTTACTCCAGCATTTTGTGTCTTTCTCCTCTGTTGCCAGCCTGGGTAATGATCCAACAGCGAGGGGTGTGTAGATTTCACTGAAGACTATGTGTCTTAGATCAGTCACGCCAATGAACAAGATCATGAGATTTCAGTCTCCCATTACCTTCAGCATAAATTAGTTCTCTTTGAATTTCTGTAGTAAGTTTAGAAAGATCACAGCAGGTGTATTCCACTCATAAATCCTCCCATACTCCGAATTAAGTCCCTTTGGGGGTCGCTGCTAATTGTACCTGTTTGCTGGTTTTAAAGGGGATTGTAATGATTAAACAGGAATGTTTGTGTACACATCCACCAAATGCATGGGTGTGAAATATTTCAAGGTATTTTCTTAAATCTATTAAAGAGCTGACCATTGTATCCCAAGGTAATTAACTGATTATTTTGTGTATCGTTTTAAAGTCACTTTTAATCGTGTTTTGTCGGTTACTCGCAAGTTGATTAACACTGCGAATAAACTCCCTAATTTTTATTTTTGAGCCAATCTTTTAAAACATTTTGGATGCAAGAAACTGCAAGGATGGAATATTGCTTAGAGCACAAGATGCTGGAGTAACTCAGCTGGCCAGGTAGCATCTCTGGAGGACACAGACGGACAATGTTTCAGGTCCGGACTCTTTGTGTTTACTTGTCATGCTGCACAGATTTGGTTGTTTGGGCGCAAGGTAAAGTGGAAGTTCAGGAAACATTGGTTTGAAATGGGTACCATTCATGTCACAGTTAGCACTGGGATTGGTGATAATATCAGTGTCACTCCCAGGAAAAGATTTGACCATTCAGCCCATCAAGTCTGCTCAGCTGCTCAATTTGACTGGGCTGATCGATACCTCAATACTAGTTCTCTGCCCCAAAATCCACATCTCTCAATGGAGACACAAGAGAATGCAGATGCTGGAATCCTGGGCAAAACACAAATCAAATGGATAGAGTAATTTTGACTGAAGGGTCTTAATCTAAAGCATTATCTATCCATTTTGTTCCACAGCTGCTGTCTGATTCACTGTTCCTCCCTCAATAAATATAGATCTCATGCTTACCCAATGAATATTGATCTCAATGCTGAAAGCTTGAGATGCTCTGTGACGCAAGACCTCTAGAGGGAGATTGGTCCCACTTTCCACTTCACTCAGGGTGAAAAAGATGCTCCTGATTTCACTTCAAATGGACCTTAGAACCAGTTATTAAGATTCCGCACTGCATATTCTTGAGCCAGACACCAAGGGAAATAACTCCCCTGCAAACCCTAGCTGACCTCCTACTGAGTGTGTGACTATAATGCTTTTTCATCATCATTTCAACATCTAGTACACATAGAAAGTGAATAGAATTGCAATCAGGGGAAATAAACATTTAAGGTTTTTATTTACACAAAATGCTGGTGTAATTCATGGAGATCTCCAGAGATTACTGTGCCGTTGATTTACGGCAGCATTTTGTGTCTGTCTTCGATGTTAACGAGCATCTGCAGTTCCTTTCTATACACTGTTTTTATTTAATGTAATTGTGCTACCATTTTGAAGACAAGTTAGGAATATAAACTGTGTGATATGGCAGAAAAATGATTTATTACTATTTCAGATTTCCAGCAACTGCAGTTTTATGATTTTTGTTTGATGTCATAAAATGCTGCCAAGTGCAATAAGAGATTGTCTGAAGAAGGGTCTCGACCTGAAACATCACCTATTTGTTTTCTCCAGCGATGCTGCCTGACCCGCTGATTTGCTACAGCTTTCTATGTCCATCCTTGGTTTAATCCAGCATCTGCAGTTCCTTCCTACACAAGAGATTGCTAATATTGAAATAATTAACAACAACAAATGTATTAGAAACATTTAAAAATCAATACTTTTTTAAATAAAAATCAATTATAATAGAATAAACAAGTCAAACACTTTATAATGAATTTACACTATTTACTGGAGCAGATTAAAATCTACAAATAAAAAAACATTTTGGGTCCATATGATGTGTTAAAATGTAGTTATAGATCATTGATCCAATTGTACTCATTCAACAAATCCTAACATTTTCAGGCTATTTTACAGTAAGAAATGATACCTGTGGGCTTTGGTCAATTGGCTAACGTCTATAGATCATATTGGAGAAGATGGGTTGTGAATGATTGAGATGAATTGGGGTTTTTAATGTTACGATGTGTACAAGGATGCTCCAGATCAGTCAGATCTGCAATGCAAAGGTACTGAACACAAATAGATTCAAACTCCCTATAACCACAAAATCTGGTGCTGATCCCGCTACTGTGGAGGACTAACCATCATTGTCCTCAAACAATATTCTGATCTATTTTATGTCTACTTAGTAGTCCTCCCTCTCCCTCACCCCCTCCCCTCCCCCTCTCCCTCTCCCTCCCCTCCCCCTCTCCCTCTCCCTCTCCCTCTCCCTCTCCCTCTCCCTCTCCCTCTCCCTCTCCCTCTCCCTCTCCCTCTCCCTCTCCCTCTCCCTCTCCCTCTCCCTCTCCCTCTCCCTCTCCCTCTCCCTCTCCCTCTCCCTCTCCCTCTCCCTCTCCCTCTCCCTCTCCCTCTCCCCCTCCCCCTCTCCCCCTCTCCCCCTCTCTCCCTCTCTCCCTCTCTCCCTCTCCCTCTCCCTCTCTCTCTCTCTCTCTCTCTCTCTCTCTCTCTCTCTCTCTCTCTCTTCCCCCCCCTCTCTAATCCTCTCTCTCTCCCTCTGTCTCCCTGTCTGTCTCTCTTTCTCCCTCGCCCTCTCTCACCTTTGCTCCTTTCCTCCCACACTCCCCTCTATCATTTTTATCGTCATGAGTCTAGGTTGGGATTTTGAATACATAATTCCCTGACTCTGAGGTGAAAGTGCTCTCCCTCCCACTGAATCACAGGCAATTCCAAAAGGAAAGCTGCCCACTATAATGTTTGCACGGAGTGATTTAGTTTCCCTTTAGAGTCTGTATTGAACTGAGCTGTGAAATTGGCGGAGGTTTATTAAGCTGCTGGTCTGCAGAGACACTTACATAATCAAGAGTTTACTGTGTGAAAAACAGATTAGAAATAGATCTGAGCAATGATAATCATGTGAAAAAGTAAGATTTTGCACAGGCAGCTGCCTCTGCCGTCAGTTCATGTTTTAGGCACTGCCTTAATATTTATTTATGGGTTTTTTTCTTAGCTATTGCTGATAAGAAAAAAAAAACCTTCACATTGTGTGTTGAAACCACTGTGAACTGAGAGGAATCATGAGTTGCTTATCACCTTGGCATCTGTTAGATGTGGTGACGCGATATCAAAGTGCAGCCATACCAAAGAAGGCACAGGTCTTGCATTGTGCAGCCATCCACTGTACAGCTAACATTTCCTTTCTCAGGACCTCGTAGGATGCAAGCCGATCAAAAACAGTTTCTCTATGACTGAGTGCATGTGATAATGTCCCATGATAAGCTGAGCTGAGGTGAACAGAAGACAAATGCCAGCAGCATGCTAAATCAAAAGAAGTGATTAATAACTGAAGATTCTTTGCAATAATATTTTACTTCGCAGTTGATTACAGAACTGCATCTATGGGACCTGGTGGTACAGTGGAAAAGTAACAGGATCAGCGTGCAGAGACTTACTCCATTGTCCTGAACTTGTCTGTTTCAACCTCATTATATGAATAAAAATGGAAATTGAAAGTCATCATTAAATAAATGTGGATGAGTTTTTTTGTAAATAAGGAAAAATACCTGCAAAGCAGCCAGATTGTTATAAAACACATCTTGCTTTCCAAAAACCTATATGGTTCAATCGGACGAGGGGATATAGTTTCAGGATAAGGGAGCAGTTATTTAAACTGAGATGCATAGGAATTTCTTCTTGCAGAGGCTGGTGAATCTGCGATTCTTCTCCCTGGAGGATTCTGGTGACTAGATCATTGGGAGTATTTCACGTGGAAGGAGCTACGTATTTGAAAGATCAGAGAACTGTAGGCTATGGGGAACTGCCACAGAAAGGAAGTTGAGGCCTGGGGCAGATCAGCCTTGATCATAATAAGCAGCAGGAAGGGGTTGAGAGGTTAGATGGCCTGCTCCTGCTCCTATTTTCTTGTGTAATGGCCATCACAAAGGAACTTTGGCATGTTTACTTAGACTACTCTGCATGTAACCCCAAGTCTACAACTGTAATGATTCTTAAATGTCTCTGCAGCTCAGGGGCAACTACAGGTGAACAATAAAAAAGATGGCTTCGTCCATGACTTGCGCATTCTATAAGTAGATCTGATTTATCCTAAATGTATCTCATCATTAGAAAAAATCTGAAAAAGGAGTTAAAGATGCATGATTGCCAGCAGCTAAAAATGTAAATGCAAGATATAAACGAAGCATGGAGCAGGACTATCACTGAATGTATATAATACCTTTAGCTAATCTGTAAAACATTTGCCCCATAAAGATTAGGCCGGCTAAAAGAAGCACTTAAAAGAGGTGAGTGCAAATGAGGAATTTAAGGACTGCGTTCCAGAGGTTTGAACCTCAACAAGTGAACCGCAGCTGCTGTTAATGGAGTAGGATGTAGTTTAGTTTAGTTTTAGAGATATAGCACGAAAACAGGTCTTTGGGACCACTGAGTCCAGGCTGACCAGTGATCCCCGCACACTAGCACTACCCTACACACTAGGGACAATTTACATTTTTAACCAAAGCCAAATTAACTGGGAACCTGTACGCCTTTGGAGTGGGGGAGGAAAACCAAGCACCAAGGGAAAACCCACGCGGTCACAGTGAGAACGTACAAACTCCGTACAGACAGTATCCGTAGTCAGGATCAAACCGGGTCTCTGACATTGTGAGGCAGTAACTCTACCTACGATAAAAATATAATGGAATAAATACTTGCCTCAAGTGGGATGAGGTGGGACCTCGTTGAAACTTACCAAATAGTGAAAGGCCTGGATAGAGTGGATGTGGAGAAGATGTTTCCACTTATGGGAGAGTCTAGGATCAGAGGCTATAGCCTCAAAATAAAAGGACGTACCTTTAGAAAGGAGATGAGGAGGAATTTATTTTGTCAGAGGGTGGTGAATCTGTGGAATTCATTGCCACAGAAGGCGTGGAGGCCAAGTCAATGGATATTTTTAAGGTGGAGATTAACAGATTCTTGATTAGTACAAATGTCAGGGGATGTGGGGAGAAGGCAGGAGAATGGGCTTGAGAGAGAAAGGTAGATCAACCATGATTGAATGGCAGAGTAGACTTAATGGGCCAAATGGCCTAATACTGTTCCTATAACTTTTGAATTTATGTTGTTCCCTCCCACCCCATGCTATCCAAGTTACTTCATTGTTGGATATCCATAACCCTGCAGCTTTAATCCAATCAATTAAAAAATGATTAATAATTAAAATAAATGTAGTATTGTGAATTAAGAAAAACGTAAATGATCGGTGGAATAAACAAACCATAAACTGTCATGAAGGTTTATGATGAAGTTGAGTGGACATATTGAGGGGCTGGAGATGAAGGGTATTAGGCCCTGCGCCAAGGCTGATCATTTGGTGAGTTGAGAGAGGATGCAGAGAGAAGTCCTCCAACATCCTACCTCTCACATAGATTAGAAACAAAGAACTGCAGATGCTGGTTTATACCAAAGAGAGACTCAAAGTGCTGGAGTAACTCAGCAGGTCAGAAAAAGGACAGGTGACGTTTCGCGTCGAGACCCATAATTTTTCTGCAGAGATTCTGCCTGACCCGCAGAGTTACTCCAGTACTTTGTGTGTGTCTCACATAGTCTGTTCCTCCCAGGTTGCTGGTGCAATGATCATGGATGTTCAAATGCATGAGAAAAACCTCACTGGCAATTTCCATCCAAACTGCACAATCATGGCTGACAAGCAGGAATGATGCATAGGATGATGATATCAAACAGCAGGCAAATTATGAAGTATTGGCATAATGATTGTCAGATTCTTCATGAAAGAACCTTAATTAATGAGCTTTTACTGCTGAGAACATCAAAGTTACACCACACAGGAACTGATCTTATCTGCAACCTCATAACTGTCTAGACTACAAACAACAACTTTTCTGCTACATTATCTGACTTAAGGCTGTGTAAGTACAGAACCTATACCAATAGTCACAAGGCAGTAAAACAAAGAGAAAGTCATAAATGTAGTCTCACATTTGGGTGAAGCAGGAGGAAGAATAACTGGTCTTTGCATGTAACAAAGTAACATTGCCGGAGATTTCTTAGAAATCAGAGACAAGGAGTAAGAGTTAGATACAGCACAGACCATACTCTTTGGTCTTCTGAATCCATGCTGACCAGCAAGCACCCACTTACTCTAATTTTATCATTCACAGTATGCAAGTTACATTAATGGAGACACAAGAGACTGCAAATGCTGAAATCTTGAGCAAAAGACGAAATGTTGGGGGAACTCAGGAGGCCAGGCAACAGTTGTGGAGGAAAAAAAAGGCAGAAGACTTATTGGGTTAGGACCCTTCTTCAGACTCTAATCAGAATCTGAAGAAGCCTGAGTCTGAAGAAGGGTCCTGACTCTAAATGTTGCCTGCACTTTCCCCCTACAGATGCTGTTTGGTCTGCTGAGTTTCTCCAGCACTTCGTTTTTTTTTGCTCCAGTTACTTCAGACGATTGAATGTGACAGATAAACCAAGCCAAGAAGAATGAATCTTGAAACAGGAAAGAAACAAGCATTTAATTTCCTGCCTGGAATCATGAAACCAGTTGTTCGATAATGATGCAAATTTACGTTCAGGAACATTTCATTCCTTGTACTGTTGCAATTTGCACTATTTTCATACAGATGGGTCCATTAGATCTGTCATGTTCCATTGGAAAATGCAACTACAATAAATATGGAGAAGGTCTAAAGGAAAAAGGAAGTTAAAACAAGTTAAAAGAATTTGCAGGAACCTGGTTTGGCAGTTTAGAGAAAAAGCATGGGAGATAGTACTGTTAGTTTAAAACAAAGAGGTAAATGAATAATATGGTTTAAGGATAGATATTTAGACCATAAGGCCAAAAGACATAGGAACAGAATTAGGCCATTTAGCCCATTAAGTCTGCTCCACCATTCGATCATGGCTGGTCTATTTTTTCCCTCTCAAACCCATTTTCCTGCCTTCTTCCTGTAACCTTTGATGCCCTTACTAATCAAGAACCTGTCAATCTCCGCTTAAAAAATACCCAAAGACTTGGCCTCTGCTGCCATCTGTTTTAATGGAATTCCACAGATTCACCACCTTCTGGCTAAAGAATTGCCCCTTCTTCTCCATTTAAATGTGCAAAAAGAATTTCACTGTGCAGTTGAACCATTCAAAATGTACGTATGTCCTTGTATTCTGAGACTGTGCCTTCTGGTCCTAGACCATCCCACCATTGGAAATATATTTGCAGCAGAATATTTCCTAGCATTCAGAGGGTGAATAAAAGGAACAAATAAGTTAACCCATTTATTTTTAATGGATAGTGGGCTAAATGCTCCTTCCCCATTAAATATATGAATGTAAACATTAACAAGTAGAGAAATCTCAAAGCAGGATTGGACTATAGAGACAATCTCAGCCTCAAATTAACTGATATACAAGAGGCTGGTGAATAGAATCCGCCCCCAATGCTCAGACAAGTTAATGGGGTTGTTGAATAGTCAGCTTGCCAGGGGCGCAGGTGGCTTGAATGGATATCCTCTCAAAATCCCTGGAGTAATAGATACCTTGGATACCTACTCCTTTCCCCAGGTTGCCAAGGATACAAACAATTTGGATGGATGGAATGCATGTCTCCCTGTAGACCCCCAGTGAAGTGAATGCCTTGAACACATAAACGCCACCGTAATTAATAAATTGGTTTCAACTTTATGCCTGAGAAGCACAACACATCCCAGTTTACAGTTATTTCACTCAATATGCTTTATCCTATTTTTAAACCTTTTAAAAATAAATCTACAAATTTGCAATCTTATTTGGATCTGTTTTTCTTTGTTTTATAGGAATCATTTGCTGATTGGGGAGATTTTGTAAAAGTTCCATTGTGTGGCACCTAAAACCACTATACAGTCACCTAGCGTTTTACGTGTGTGTTATGCATTTAAAAAATAATGCACTTGTTTCTTTAATACAAAAGCTTGTTTGCGGGCTGGTATTTTTGGAATAATGCGCTCAAATTTACTGCTGATAGTGTAGTTACATGTATTTTAGTTTAGTTTTTTGGTTTGGAGATACAGTGCGTAAACAGGCCCTACAGCCCACCAGGTCCGCCCTGACCAGCGACCCCCTTACACTAACACCATCCTACACACTAGGGGCTACTTACAATTTTTACCAAATCAATTAACTTACAAACCTGTACGTCTTTTAAATGTGGGAGGAAACCGGAGCTCCCGGGGAAAACCCACGTGGTCACAGAGCGAACGTACAAACTCCTGTTTGTAGGTTTATAGGTTGTATGTTGAATTTACGCATTTTTTAATTGCACACTACTTTTCAAGCACATAACCCCAACATAAAACATGAGGTGCCTTTATTTTGCAATAGAATTTTTCTAAATGTTGTTTTTCTAAAGTCAGCAAAGACGTACGGGTATGTGGGTTAATTGGCTGGGTAAATGTAAAATGTAAAAATTGTCCCTAGTGGGTGTAGGATAGTGTTAATGTACGGGGATCACTGGGCGGCACGGACTTGGAGGGCCGAAAAGGCCTGTTTCCGGCTGTATATATATGATATGATATGATATGATATGCAAAAAAGGTTATGATGATAAAGGAAACAGGCCATAGTCAGCTGTGGTCGAGGTGAAAACGAGTTACAGACAATGCAAACCAGTTTCTGCAGTTCCTTCCTAAACATTTCAGGTACAAGAGGGGCTGGAGTAATTCCTTCCTCCTCCTTTTATGAAAGAATATCTCAGTCCAGTATTTTTGGAGCCTCTTTCCTCTGCTGCTGCCTTGCACTGCTACACAGTGCACACTTCAGAGGATTGTTCCCTGAGGTTTTCCAATTGGAAACCCTGTAATTGGCACAAGAATTGCACATTGAGCAGCTGTGCACCAGTTTCAGATCATCTGCTGCTTTACAAGCCTGCCTGAATGCTGCAATAGTAAATCTTCACCGCCCCCACCACCCCCCCCCCCCCCCCCGTGTGGATAAGCACCCTTCACTTATTTCCTGCGCCTCCTTTCATATTATATGTTTTAATTCATAACCTTGTTCGTCTGCATTTACTTTCTTTTACCATGTGCCTGTGCTTTTCACAGACTCCCCTCCAAAAGAACATTGGTTTATTCTCACTGTTTATTCCATTTCATCACAGTGGCACAATTTGAAATGATGCCCTTTATGCACAAACCATCAGCATCCCAAAGAACTGTGATCCTGATACTGACCACTGCGTTCTCCCCCATTCTGAAACACTGCTGTCTATTTGTAAATTTAGTGTGTATCCAGCTAATGCTCCTTTAATCAGAAAAGCTTCAGTTTGCTATCAATCTCAGATGAAACGTGGCTGGAAATCTGATCAGAGCAGAAGGCCGTTTGTGTAAAGACACTCTTTAAAATTAAATTCTCAGGAACGTGCATCACTAGTCAATCACCCAGTTGAGTCAAGCTGAGGCCAGCGTTTAAGTCCAGCAGATTAGATGGTGCACATGGACAGATGTGAGAGATGTTGAAAAAAAGTAGTGGGAAGAGTAATGGATAAAGAAAGGAGAAGCACATGGATGGGTAGGGGTTTAGGTGAGGAAAGAGCAAAAATAAATGGTGGCGAGGACAGTTAAGAGGAGTGTAGGAAAATGTTGGGTGACATCAGGTTATGTCCATCGTTCCTGAATTAGCCCAAGTGGAGGGGTGTGAGTCTAGCTTTAGTTAAGGAGAGGGGGTTGGATAGAGATTGCTGTGAAGAGTATGGGAAATAGATTTATTAGCAAGAAGAGTACAGAGTCTAAGTGGGGTGGGTGGTGTGGGGAATGTGATGGGGTTTAGTTGGGAAGCCAACTCCTCAGTTAGGCCAAAGCTATTGGAGACCTTGGAAAATGTCAAACGTAATGTAATCTGGTCCTTTGTAAGTTTTCCGTTCAGTTTTGTCTCCCTTTCTAGTCTCTGCTGTGTGATTATGTGGAGAGACTCCAATCAGCCATGCATATATATATATTTGTACATTTTTTTGCAGAGCTTTATTTTAAACAGTCTCAGGGTGGTGGGATCCTTTATCATCAGCTAATCAGCACTGTGGCTTATTAGTTAGTAATGTTGCTTCACAGCTCCAGAGACCTGAGTTCAATCATGTTCTCACCTGCTGTCGTGTATGCAGTTTGCATATTCTTCCTGTGAACATGTTTCTGTTGGGTGCTCAAATTTCCTCGAAAGATGTGCTGAAAGGTAATTAGCTCTGATTATGACCCCTTGGTGTTGGTAAATAGCAGTCGAACCAAAGGGGAGTTGATGGGTCAGTGAGCAAGTAAATTGCAGGGTTACGCACCAGGCTGATATGCTCTGCAAAGAACTTGCATGGACTTGGTGGGGTGATATTTTTCTTGTGCAATAAATCAGTAAGCTGTGATGAACACAAGGCATAAAGTACGTTTTGTCTGCCATATATGGAATTCTGTTTTAGGCTCTTCCTTACTCTCAGTAATGTAAATGCTCAACTTTCAAAGGTATATTGCACTTCTCTTATTGGAGCAAAATCTGCGACTAATGTGTATATATTGCCCAAGGAATTGGCTCAATGATTTGACCAGACCAATACATTAGTGCTAGTATAAATCCACACTGCTATATTTCATGATTTATCTTCCTGACAGTTACATGCTTCTGAAATTTCAACTGCTGACACATTTATCAAGACAGGCACCTGCAATTTGTTTAACAATTACGTTTGATTGAAATCTTCAAGGTCCCTTAATTGGACATTGGCTGATCTCTATAAAGCTATGATCATTGTTATGGAGGGCTGCCTATAACTACAGGTGTTCTATTGGGGTTCATTATAATGAGAATTCTCACACAAGCCGTTGCAGCCATTAATATTTTTGAGGGCTTGAGATCTTTGAGGACTTAAAGTCTTTGAGGACTCGAAATCTTTGAAATCCTTGAAATCTCCTGCGGCACGGTGGCGCAGCGGTAGAGTTGCTGCCTTACAGTGAATGCAGCGCCGGAGACTCAGGTTCGATCCTGACTACGGGCGCCGTCTGAATGGAGTTTGTACGTTCTCCCCGTGACCTGCGTGGGTTTTCGCCGAGATCTTCGGTTTCCTCCCACACTCCAAAGACGTGCAGGTTTGTAGGTTAATTGACTGGGTAAATGTAAAAATTGTCCCTGGTGTGTGTAGGATAGTGTTAATGTGTGGGGATCACTGGGCGGCGCGGACTTGGTGGGCCGAAAGGGCCTGTTTCCGCGCTGTAGAATCTAAAATCTAAAAATAAAAAAAAATCTTTGAGGACTCAAAATCTCAAAAGAGTTTGAAAACTTTGAGGGCATTCCCTTTGAAGGAGTATCTTTGCATTGGTAGTGTAGTCATGTTGTATCAGCAAGCAGCATCTGATCTCTTCCACCAGAGGTTTAAATAGTCTCTTCTAGTCACGTATACCGAAATACTGTGTAAGACTTTGTTTTGTTTGCTATCCAGTCAAACCATACGCTACGTGCATGCAGCAGGTAGCACAGAAAGAGAAAGGAAACAGAGTGCAGAATGTAGTGTTAGAGTCACAGAGACGGCACAAGGGCCACAACCAGGTAGATTGGGAATTGCTCCTGAAGACTTGCCTACAAACCAGGACACAATTAAATAGTAGCTGTTGCATATGTAGTCCAATGGAGTTGAAGGAAATAATGGACTTACTACTGTGATCTCTTCCCATTTCACATTGCAAAGATCGGCTGCTTTAGGTGCTTCCTCAGTTCCATTGTGGAGGATGTGTATGAGTGAACATACAAAGCATGGAATGAGTGTTCAGGAGAATCTGTGGACAATGAGACGCTATAGATTTAGCAAGTGTGTCTTTTCTCCACTGCTTGCTTGTTCTGTGATGCACGTTGTATTTTATACAACAATCCAGCACCGGAACAGAGCCTTCAGCCCATGACATATGTGTTGAACGTGATACAAATTAATCAAATCCTTTCTTTCTGCATATGATCCATATCCCACCATTCCCTGCCTATTCATATGCCGATCTAGAAGCCTCTTAAATGCCACTGTCAACTCTTCCTCCATCACCTCCCTTGGCAGCATGTTTCAAGCACCTACCACTCTCGAAAATGCTGCCTTGGGTGGAGATAGAAACACTTGTCCCACACATTTTCTTTAAATATTTTCCCTCTCACCTTAAATCTATGCCCTCCGATACTTGACATTCCCACCATAGAGAAAAGGTTCTATCTACTCTATTTATGCCTCTTGTTATTTTATAAACAGCTATCACATCTCCCCTCAGCCTCCAACGTTCCAGAGAAAACAATGTTATACTCAATGCACTGATCAATTAATGTAGTATATTTAATAATAGCTGTTGTATGGTGCATGGTGGCGCAGTGGTAGAGTTGCTGCCTTACAGCGCCAGAGACCCGGGTTCGATCTCGACTACGGGTGCTGTCTGTACGGAGTTTGTACGAGCTCCTGGTGACCGCATGGGTTTTCCCCGGGTGCTTCAGTTTCCTCCCACAATCCAAAGACTCACACGTTTGTAGATTAATTGGCTTCGGTAAAAATGGCAAATTGGCACTAGTGTGTAGGACAGTGTTAATGCGCGGGGATCGCTGGTCGGCACGGACTCGGTGGGCTGAAGGACCTGTTTTCGCGCTGTATCTCTAAACTAAACTAAACTAATTAAACACACCATATGCCTTCTTTAACATTCCATCAACGTGTTGCTATCTCAGTAAGCTATTTGAGTCTGTTGATCTTCCATATCTCTCTTCGTGTTTTTCTTTCCTCCCCTCTAGTTCTTCCTTTTACTGGGGATCCCTGGGTGAGGTCAAGCTCTCTCGATGACCATGTTGTGGTGGATGCAGGCAACAATGATGAAGTCTGGGAAATACTAGAGGGCAGCGCTGACTAGTACAGTCAGTAAATCTCATCCCAAGACAATAGAACCTGCTATACACAAATTTTCCTTCATTGGTCACACATGCCAAAGCAGGAAGCAGTCAGGCGGATCTTCATTGCACTCCCTATATACCAAATAAATCCTTTACTGGTTAAGGAGACCAACATTGTGAACAATACTCTTTATAATTGCAGTAAGTCAACTTTACTCTTGTACTCAAATCTTTAATCAAAAATAGCCAAAATACAATTTACCGTCCTAACTATCTCATATAATTATGCTAGCTTTTCTGTGACTGTGCACAAAAGCACTTTGGTCCCTTTGATCAAATGCCAATCGCTCACAACTTATAAAGTATTCAGCACATCTTTTTTTTCCACAAGCTAGATAGCCTGATAACCTTTGCATTAAACTCCATCCGCCATGTTTTTGCACATTTACTCAGTCAGCCTATATCCTCTTGAAGCCTCTTTACATCCTTGTCACTGCCCATATTCACAGGACCAGGCTTGGAATGGTTATATTTATGCCCTTAACCAGATCTATCATATATATTGCAAATAGATGGGGTCCAAATGCTGATCTCTGTAGTACCTCAACAGTCATATCCTGTCAATCCTAAAGGACCAGTTTATTCCCTTTCATTCTTTTCTAACTGTTAATCAACCCTTAAACCCATGCTAATATTTTACTCTAATTTCATGTTATCCAGCTTTAATTAGCAACCTCCTATATGGGATCTTAACATAGAAACATAGAAACATAGAAAATAGGTGCAGTAGTAGACCATTCGGCCCTTCGAGCCTGCATCGCCATTCAATATGATCATGGCTGATCATCCAACTCAGTATCCTGTACCTGCCTTCTCTCCATACCCCCTGATCCCTTTAGCCACAAGGGCCACATCTAACTCCCTCTTAAATATAGCCAATGAACTGGCCTCAACTACCTTCTATGGCAGAGAATTCCACAGATTCACCACTCTGTGTGAAAAAAAACTTTCTCATCTCGGTCCTAAAAGACATCAAAATATCAAAATATTTTAGAACATCCAAGCACACAAGATATGAGCTCAAAGAACTCTAATCGATTAGATAAACTTGATTTCACTTTCACAATTCAATATTAATTCTGCTCAATATTATTATTTTCTAAGTTTCTGCTTCATTCATGTTTTATTATAGATTCCAGCGTTTTATTTACTACCAGCGTCAAGCTAACAGTTTGGTGGTTCACTGTTTTCTCTCTCATTCCTTTCTTAAACAGTGCAATACAAATGCTCCCCATTGACTGTATGTAGTAAAAACTACAGAAATATGTCCATCCCACTATGCAAAATGTGTTTTTACACTGGGGACTTTCACCAATCTAGCACAGAAATCTGTACTGAAGAAGCTGCTCAGTTCCTATTCAGAGACAGATGGATGGATGCAAATATTAATCACTGGGGCACTTTGCGCTTGGATGTGGTATTTGCTTAGCTGCTCAACGCATGTAGCTGAATGTTCAATAGCAGCAGCTTGTGTTTACATGGAAAGGGAGAGTGACTTGCATTTCTAAAGGACCTTGGGAAATTCCAAAATATTCTTCAGTCAATGAAGTACAATTTTAAGTGTGGCTGCTATTGGAATGAAAGAGTTGCACCGTTTAACTTGTGCACAGAACATTCCCATAAACAACAAAGTGACCTTGACAAAATAATTACAAAAAGATGGTGTCTTCTAAACTGGAATTACAAATACTAATTCAAACATAGCACACGAGGATTTCTCCATCTCTCTCTTCCTCAAATGAATGCCTCATCTTAAGTATGGTCACAGTGGAGTAACCTCTCAGGAAATTCAGTCTCTTGTGCTCTAGTATTTGGATTGGGTCTAGAAGGTAATTTTGAGATCATAAAATTGGCACAAGGTGAATTTTTTTGCAAGGAGGAATCTGTCTCTTTCTATGGAGAGTGATATTAAGCATAACCAGACCAGGAGCTGTGGTAGGTCAGTGAACAGAATACTGATTACAGGTTACAGATTTGTTTATTGTCATATACACCAGGCTCCAATGAAATCTCACAGTAAACAGTACATACGCAGTAATGATAATATTAATTCACAATAAATACAACAGTCAGTGCAAAACAGTAGAATGGTGCAAGATAGTGGTGAAAAATCTCAATAGAGCAAAATAATATGAAAGTACAAATACAGACCAACCAGGGAAGTAGGGTTAAGAGTAATTGCAATTGTAATTGTAATTCATTTATTAGCCAAGGATGTGAAAACATATAAAGAATTTGATTTGCCATACAGTCATACCAAAAAAGCAAAAAGACACACAACTACATAAAAATTAACATAAACATCCACCACGACGCACTGTGATGGAAGGCAATAACGTATTATCTTCTTCCCTCCTTTTCTCCCACGATCAGGGCAGTCGAACCATCCGCAGTCGGGGCGATCGAAGCTCCCTCAGCCGGAGATCGAAGCTCCCGTGTCAGGGCGATCGAAACTCCCGCGATCGGGGCGGTCAAAGCTACTGCGATTGGAGCGTCGACAGCCTAAGCATCGATCCTTAACCAAGGGACCGCGGCCTCCACGATGTTAAGTCCGCAGGCTCTCGTGGTTGGAGCTCCTGAAGTCGATCCCTGACAAAGGGATCGAAAGCTTCACGGTTATGTCCGCAGGCTCCCGCGGTTGGTGCTCCTGAAGTCGATCCCCAGCAAAGGGATGTCCAGCTCCACGAATTTAGGCCGCAGTACGGTTGGAGATACAATACGGAAAAAGTTGCATCTCCGTTGAGGAAAGAATTTTTTTTAAATTGGGAATAGGTGACTGGTTCAGTAGTCAGCAGTGCGGAAGAAACGGTTTAGTTTAGTTCAGTTTAGAGTTACAGCATGGAAACAGGATCTTCGGCCCATTGAGTCCATGCAGACCAGCAATCCCCGTACAGTAGCATTATCCTAAACATTTTTTACTGAAGCCAATTAACCTACAAACCTGTATGTTAATGGAGTGCGGAGAAAACCGGTGCACCCGGGGAAAACCCACACGGTCACAGGGGGAATGTACGAACTCCGTCCAGACAGCACCAGTAGTCAGGATCGAATGCGACTCTCTGGTGCGGTAAGGCAGCAACTCTACTCTCTGTCTCTCCCCCGCCATAATTCTCCGATTGGTTTCATTGTTGTCCTGATTCAATTTTACTGATTGTATGCCTCCTTGTCACCTTCCCCTCAGCTAACAATGTACCATTCTACATTTTCCTTGAGCATCGTTCCCTTTGATCTGTGTTTTCACACCTTACCCGTCAATCCATATCTCTATGTCTCCCTTTCCCCTGACTCTCAGTCAGAAGAAGCGAAACGTCACCCATTCCTTCTCTCCAGAGATGCTGCCTGTCCCGCTGAGTTATTCCAGCATTTTGTGTCTATCTTCGGTGTAAACTAGCATCTGCAGTTCCTTCCCACACAGTGGAAAATAACATTAGGTCCAGTGCAAAACCAATATCCTAATCAACTCCATGAGAATTTGAGTTTAAGTTAAAATAATCCTCTTATCCCTTTATTAATTGGTGGAAAAATGCACTTAACAGCAATGTAAATACAATAAAAAAACTTTATTTGGACACGTCTTCTCAAATTATTTGTTTTATGCCTCTTTAACCCGCTCATTCATTTATTATGGGTTTTTTCCTGTTTGAAAGAAAAAAGGAACTTCCCTTAACTTCTACAGAGAATG
Organism: Rhinoraja longicauda; assembly: GCF_053455715.1. Taxonomy (NCBI): domain Eukaryota; kingdom Metazoa; phylum Chordata; class Chondrichthyes; order Rajiformes; family Arhynchobatidae; genus Rhinoraja; species Rhinoraja longicauda. Next base: position 27,093,871 of record NC_135959.1, on the reverse strand, counting down.
AACAAGGGAAGCTACTGTATTTTTTCCACTGTGTGTGCTGAATTGTTAGTGCCATTCAGAGGGCTCTCACATGGGAATTAGCTGTGGATAAGTAATTCAATTAGAATGGCATTATTGACGAGCTACTTTGGAGGTTAGGGAGTTGATTATAATATGATTGTCCTTTGCTGCATTCCTTCATACTCCAGACAGTCTGTTTCACTTACTGGGTTGTGTATGGAAGGGGGGAGATGGGGTCAGTGAGCAAAACCTGATGGAAAATCAATCCAAGATGAACTGCATGGACCATTGCAATATCTTCACTTTGACTCATGCAACCAGGATATAACTGAGCAAGATCTGTATTTTAAGTGCTGCTGCTATGTTGTTAATGGTTTTCAGTTTTATTTTGTTCAGCCTTGCAATTGTATTATTGGTTTTTCTTTTGTTTTGTGCACATTTATCATCAAATTTGCTGTCAGTGCATCTTTCATGAATATGCTGTCCATAAACTCATATTCTGATTTTTTAAGAAAGGAGAGAGAAAACAGGAAATTATAGACCAGTTAGTCTGACATCAGTGGTGGGGAATATGCTGGAGTCAGTATAGTCAGTATAGTTCCGAGTCAGCATGGATTTACAAAGGGGAAATCATGCTTGACTAATCTTCTGGAATTTTTTGAGGATGTAACAAGGAAAATGGACAGGGGATATCCGGTGGATGTAGTGTACCTTGACTTTCAGAAAGCCTTCGACAAGGTCCCACATAGGAAATTAGTGGGCAAAATTAGAGCACATGGTATTGGGGGTAGGGTACTGACATGGATAGAACATTGGTTGACAGACAGAAAGCAAAGAGTGGGGATAAATGGGTCCCTTTCAGAATGGCAGGCAGTGACTAGTGGGGTACCGCAAGGCTCAGTGCTGGGACCACAGCTATTTACAATATACATTAATGACTTGGATGAAGGGATTAAAAGTATCATTAGCAAATTTGCAGATGATACAAAGCTGGGTGGTAGTGTGCACTGTGAGGAAGATGCTATGAGGTTGCAGGGTGACTTGGACAGGTTGTGTGAGTGGGCGGATGCATGGCAGATGCAGTTTAATGTGGATAAGTGTAAGGTTATCCACTTTGGTGGTAAGAATAGGAAGGCAGATTATTATCTGAATTGTGTCAAGTTAGGAAAAGGGGACGTACAACGAGATCTAGGTGTCCTAGTGCATCAGTCACAGAAAGGAAGCAAGCAGGTACAGCAGGCAGTGAAGAAAGCCAATGGAATGTTGGCCTTCATAACAAGAGGAGTTGAGTATAGGAGCAAAGAGGTCCTTCTACAGTTGTACAGGGCGCTAGTGAGACCACACCTGGAGTGCTGTGTGCAGTTTTGGTCTCCAAATTTGAAGAAGGATATTCTTGCTATTGAGGGCGTGCAGTAGGTTTACTAGGTTAATTCCCGGAATGGCGGGACTGTCGTATGTTGAAAGACTGGAGCGACTAGGCTTGTATACACTGGAATTTAGAAGGATGAGAGGGGATCCTATTGAAACATATGATTATTAAGGGGTTGGACACGTTAGAGGCAGGAAACATGTTCCCAATGTTGGGGGATTCCAGAACCAGGGGCCACAGTTTAAGAATAAGGGGTAGGCCATTTAGAACAGAGATGAAGAAAAACTTTTTCAGTCAGAGAATTGTAAATCTGTGGAATTCTCTGCCTCAGAAGGCAGTGTAGGCCAGTTCTCTGAATGCTTTCAAGAGAGAGCTAGATAGAGCTCTTAAGGATAGCGGAGTCAGGGGGTATGGGGAGAAGGCAGGAACGGGGTACTGATTGAGAATGATCAGCCATGATCACATTGAATGGTGGTGCTGGCTCGAAGGGCCGAATGGCCTACTCCTGCAACCCCTGTTGTCTATTGTCTATAATGCTATGAATTTATTTCACCAAATAAATATTTCACCTTACATCAACGACCCAAATAATCAGGCAGGTAACTTTGTTTCATGTTTTGCTTCACCAGATGGGAAGTTTAGAGGATTGAGAAAAAAAGATTAATTTGGAAAAAGTAACAAATAAAGAAATTATTTCATTGAAGTGGTGGTAGTCTGGTATTCTTGGCCTCATCTGGAGATTTCTGACCATGAAGTAGCACTTGGATGGGCACTGGATGAGCCATTACCATCAGGGCAATGCATCACTGGCTAGGAAATGGGATTAATTTGGACATCCTTTGGCTAGTCTGAACTCAAGGGGTCAAATGGCTTCCTTCAATGTTGTAGTTTCTATTATTCAGTGACATTGATGGAGGCCTGAGGTAAGTCTTCAGGGGAGCAAGCATTGGACTGCCAGATTCACATGGCTTTCAACCCACCTTCTGGATTGCACCAGCCAGTCATTTCATTGGTTTGCATGGAAAAGGCAGTCATGTGAGCACACAGCACATGCCACAGTCATGAACGGATTTGAGAAGGGAACATAAGGAGGCATTAGATCCTCAAGTCAATAGTAGGACGACACCCTCTGGAAAATACCCAGGATAAATACAGGGCATCCTGACCAATGTAATGATGCACAATTCCAATACTGACTGAGCCAGATGCCACATTGGATTCCACGGTGTCAGATTAAATACCACCAGACTCAGGAACGGCTTGGATAGACACAAAATGCTAGAGTAACTCAGCAGGTCAGGCAGCATCTCTGAAGAAAAGGAATTTCAGGTTGAGACCCTTCAAACAGGAACAGCTTCTTCCCATCTGTTATCAGACTTCTGAACAGTCTTTCAATTAGCTGGAGCGCAATCCCGATTCTCTATCCTTTCTCATTACGGACATTGGAGTTTTTCTAAAAATTCAGCTTTGAAAATGGTTTTTATCCCATTAATAAAATAATACTTTTGCTTATTACTTCATTGCTTCAAGAAAGGTTCAGTCAATTTTATACAAATGTGAAAATGTGGACCACAAATACGTGGTGTTTTGAAAAATAATCACTGAATTCTATCATCTAATTTTTTTCTTAAATCAACACACTGCTGTATTCATCTCATTCATGTGTAAGGCTTCTCTCACCTCCACCCACATTTTAACCTATTCTCAGAAACCAGACATTCATGCCAACTTGGTTCAGTAAGTTACTGATCCAGTGAATTTTGTTATCTGCCATGAATTGAAAGAAAACACAACATTTTCAGTTCCATGAATTTAGTACCTTAGTTTTAGTTTTTAGTTTTAGAGATTGAGCGTGGAAGCAGACCCTTCGGCCCACCGAGTCTATGCCGACCAGTGATCCCCGCACACTAACACTATCCTGCACACTAAGGACACTAAGATCAGTCTGAAGAAGGGTCTCGACCTGAAACGTCACCCATTCCTTCTCTCCCGAGATGCTGCCTGACCTGCTGAGTTGCTCCAGCATTTTGTGAATAAATACCTTCGATTTGTACCAGCATCTGCAGTTATTTTCTTATAATGAAACGTCCATGATAATAGCCAGGATTGCCATGTCTAATCTGTAGCATTGACTGAACTCCACTCACTACCCTGTGTGATGCAACTTGCTGTTTGTCACCTCCTGATGTAACGCTCCGTTCCAGTACTCAGTAGTAAAGCTGAAGTGAGCAATGATGTGTGTTACATACCAAGAGTCTTTAATATGGCCCTGGATAGTAATTTTCAATTTTTGAAGCTCATGCAGCTGTCAAATAGTAACTACATATATTTTGAAAAGAACTATATAGCTCTCTATGCAACAACATAATCAACCGTCCAGCATGAAAAATTATATAAAGTTTGCTCCATTTAAATGATCAATAGAAAGCAGCACATGTAATAAATATGTAAGGAGTCTCGCAATACATCAGGCAGCTCCAATTAATCAAAAATTCAAATCTGGAGAAAAGTTTAAATGCAATGCAGGTGGCACTGTTAAATTTTCAGTACTCCATGTTACTGAATTAGTCCACACACAAACACATAGTTGCCGGTTCACTTCCCCTGTCCTAATTTGAAAATTTACTGTAGTGTGTGGGTAACTGAGTTCAGACAAGCAGCCCACTTGGAGAGAAAATTGGCATGGTTTAGACCAGCGGTCACATCTCAAATCGATTATCGATACGCAGAGAGCAGGGAAATGTTTGCACTCAGTGGCTGAGTAGAATTTCAAGTTCACACACAGAAAAGGAATTAAAAGTTATCTGATTTTTTTTCAGGCAACATTGACATAATCAAAGGCCGGATTTGTTTTATCAGGAGTAATGTGAACAGTTTTCATTATGTCATTTAATTGGACTGCAATTGGACTTAAATAAATGGTTAAATGATGTGAATAGTTTCATGAATGTTCAATGACAAAGTTGGCCTCCACATTGCCTCCTAATGGAGAAGCACTGTCAGTTCCATTCTCCTGCTCCTTGGCATATCCCACCAAATTATTCTTTATCATGTGCCTGGTCACTTTTGAAGGCAGCAGTTGCCTCTAATTGCATTTCCCCTGAAGACAAAGTTCCAGATTATTATCACACTCCGTATGAAACACATTTTGCTTTACATTTGCTTAGCACCTTTTATCCCCATGGTTCTTGACCAATCTGCTAACAGGAATAGCTTTCTTCTATTAACTATGTTCAAAGTAGCCATGGCCTTGTGCACCTCCATTAAATCTCCTCAAACCTCTTTGTTCCATGGAGAGCAACATGCTAACTTCTCCAGTCCTGCCTTGAGGATGAATTTCCCTTTCCCTGTCACCATCTTTGTATTTTTTTTTCTGGACTCTCTCTTGAACCTTCATCAATCTTCCCAAAGTCTGGGGACCAGAACTGAATGCAATGCCCCATGCAAAGTGCTCCATTGTTTTGTACATAACCTCCCTGCCCGTGTGCTACAGATCTGCATTAATGAACCTCGTGTTTTATTAAATATCAGGGGGAGATCTTTTAAAATACAGGAGCATCAGATTTATTTCTTGCAGAGGGTGGAGAATATCTGGAATTCTCTATCCCAGATCTATAAAGGACAGATTGTTGGTAAAAATGAAGTAGATAACTTTTCAAAAGATTAGCAAATTGAGGGCCATGGGGAACTGTTACAGAAGCAAATGAAGCCTTGGGCAGATCAGCCATGGTCATTAAATGGCGGGAGGGAGAAGGGGCTTCAAGGGCCAAGAACCCTACTTCTGCTTCTATTTTCTTATGTTCTTATTCTTTCAACGTGCCTTGCCACTCTCAAAGGTTTATTCGAAGGAAATATAAATCTATTATATTTCGTCATCAAGGCTAATGAAGATGTAGGATGCATCTTTTCCAGAATGGCCAAATTGTCTTTACATTAGTGACATAGATTTTACGTAGGAAGAAGTAAAAAGGCAAGAAAAAAGGATTAGCAATGTAATTTCTGCATAGGTATCTCTCTTGTCAGACTCTTCCGCGAATGCTCAGTTACCCCAGTCAGGATTGACGTATAGTCTGATCCGTGCACTTGGCATAATCAGAGAATAATCAGCGCTTCCTTCCCCCAAAGATGGAAGATCTCGGCTCTGTATAGCACACTATCCAGCAATCGTTTTGAAACATGAACAGATTTGTGCAAAAGTAAGATGAATAAGCTTGAGTGACTTTACTTTGTGAATTACCTGGAGAATACCAAACTTTGGCAGGAGCAACAGAATGCAACTCATCGCGGTTTTATTTCCTTCCCAGATGTGAAACGTTTCACACTCGTATCTCTATTGAGGAATTTGTTTTCTTTATTAAAGCAAGAATGCTGCATACCGACAGTTTGGCTGGAGAAATGCTCCCAAACATAAAAAATGATTTCTTCTGGAGTTGCTTTCATTGGGAACAGAAAAAGAGCATTGAATAACATTCCCTGCTGTTTGGTCATTTCAGATGGCTCCCCTTGGGTTTAGTGCTGCATCTGCAAGTGAAATATCTGGCCTCAAATAACCTTATTCTCCAGGAAAAAGGATAAGTGAACAAATGAGTAGAAACGAGTTTTCTAACTTGTGCAAAACATCTTGAAGTCATCATTTTTTTGGCGATTGTGATTCTAACACTGGGAACATACTTTGAGCTAAACATTTTTCATCCTGATTCTAACTTGCAAATGCAGGACTTGACTTAGGTATGAAAAACATGGAGCCTGATTTGCCTCAAATTCCTGCACTTGGGCTGATGGAGCACATCCTGAGTGGGCGCTATTGGAAATGTCCTGTTGTTTCTGATTTAGAAACATGGAAACATAGAAAATAGGTGCAGGAGTAAGCCATTCGGCCCTTCGTGCCAGCACCACCATTCAATATGATCATGGTTGATCATCCAGAATCAGTACTCTGTTCCTGCTTTCTCCCTATATCCCTTGATTCCATTAGCCCTAAGAGCTATATCTAATTCTCTCTTGAATATACCCAGTGAATTAGCCTCCACGGCCTTCTGTGGCACAAACTTCCACAGATTCACAACTCTCTGGCTGAAAAAGTATTTCCTAATCTCAATCCTAAATGGCATACCCCTTATTCTTAAACTGTGACCCATGGTTCTGGACTCCCCCAACATCGGGATTTTTTTTCCTGCATCTAGCCTGTCTAATCCCTAAAGAATTTTATATGTTTCTATCTGATCCCCTCTCACTCTTCAAAATTCCAGTGAATTTTAAGGCCAGTCAATCCATTTTTTCATCATATGTCAAAGGTTTCAAAGGTTTCAAAGGTCTTTTATTGTCACGTGTATCAATTAAGGTACAGTGATATGCGAATCACCACCATCCCAGGAATTAACCTGGTGAACCTATGCTGCACTCCCTCAATAGCAACAATGGCCCTCCTCAAATTAGGAGACCAAAATGGCACAACAATACTCCAGGTGCAGTCTCACCGGGGCCCTGTGCAACTGCAGTAGGACCTCCTTGCTCCTAAACTCAAATCCTCTCGCAATGAAGGACAACATGCCATTAGCTTTCTTCACTGCCTGCTGTACCTGCATGCTTACTTTCAGTGACAGATGTACAAGGACACCTAGGTCTCATTGCACCTCCCCTTTTCTAATCTGACACCATTCAGATAATAATCTGCAGCTCATTGACATGCCTCTGGTATCATGCCTAGACATGGCACTCCCTTTGTCGTGCCTTGCGCACAGAAGCAGCTGGTACCATGTGCCTAAGTGTTGGCATGAATGGTGGGAACTGAGAGGCCTTATGTCTGCTTTATTTGATTAATGTAGACATCACATCATTTTGAGATGCAGGTGAAGCACTGCATCTTCAGCTCATAAACTTATATATTAAGCACCAAGCAATGCAATGTAAATGAAAGCAAAATAGTGCAGATGCAGGAGAGTGTAAATAAAATCAGAAAAAAAGCTGGAAATACTCGGCACCTTAGCAAAGTCGGAGAGAAAATTATCAATGGAAACAGTAACTTTGTTTCCGCCTGAACTCTAAGACGTACTTGCCTCGTTGAGCAGCTGATCTGAGGTTCCTCTTGAGAACTGAGCATAATCGTTTAGGTTCAGGTTTAGTTTTATTATTGTGTACCAGGTACAGCTTTGTTTTCCAAACAAATCAGATAATAGTGTACATGAATACAATCAAGCCAAACTCAAGTACAATAGGCATAGCAAAAGGAAAGATACAGAGTGCAGAATATAGTTCTCAGCATTGTAGCGCAACAGTTCAAGATTTCCAGGTAGAGAAGAGATTACCCAGGAGGGTAATTATATCGTATGGTAGTAGATCCTCCTGTGTTGCCCACAAGCAAAGAGTCGCTGCCATCCGGTGTCATCTTTCTAGTTGTCAACTTTATTACTTACTTCCATCCTGCCCAAGTGAATTTACTTGGACTTTCTTGGACTTTCTCTGACACCTCTCTGCCCTTTCTCGATCTCTTTTGTCTCCAAGGGACAGACTATTGACTGACTTCTACTACAAACCCCCGGACTGCCAAGGTTAACTCGACTCTACCCCTCCTGCCTCTTGCAAGGACGCAATTTCTTACTCTCAATTTCTCTGCCTCCACTTCATCAGCTCCCGAGATGATGCTTTCTACCCCAGGACATCCGAGAAGTCCTCTTCCCTCAGTAAATGTGGTTTCCCCCTCCGGCTGTGGATAGATCTCTTATTCCTGTCTCCTCTGTGTTCCGCAATTCTACTTTCACTCCATCTCCCCCAAAATCGAACAGGTTTAGAATTCCCCTGGTCCTCACCTTTCACCCACCAACCTCCATATCTAAAACTTCATTCTCCAACATATCTGCCACCTTCGTCGTGATCCCACCACCAGTCTCATCTTCCAATCCCCACTTCATTTCCCTCTGAAACCCCTTGGTTCGCTCATATAGTCATAGAGTCATAGAGTGATACAGTGTGGAAACAGGCCCTTTGGCCCAACTTGCCCACACCTGCCAACATGTCCCAACTACACTAGTCCCACCTGCCCACTTTTGGTCCATATACCTCCAAACCTGTCCTATCCACGTACTTGTCTAACTCTTTCTTAAACGTTGGGATAGTCCCTGCCTCAACTACCTCCTCTGGCAGCTTGTTCCATACATCCGCCATCCTTTGTGTGAAAAAGTTATCCCCTCAGATTCCTATTAAATATTTTCCCCTTCACCTTAAACCTATGTCCTCAACCATTTATTTACTAAATGCAATGAGGGTGTTTGCTTGTACAACACTTGCGGACAAGGAGTTCCAGAGCCTTACCCTCATCGGGTTAAAAATTATTTCCGCCACCTTCCACACTTTAAAGCTTAGCCTTAATTTTTCTGGACCCTTAGCTAAGAAAACTGGATCTTTCATACTCCTCCTAGGCCCCTTAGTCACAAGACAGATGGAAATACATTGTCAACTTCCTGTATACTTTAATTTTTTTATATAGACAATAGACAATAGACAATAGGTGCAGGAGGAGGCCATTCGGCCCTTCGAGCCAGCACCGCCATTCAATGTGATCATGGCTGATCATTCTTAATCAGTACCCCGTTCCTGCCTTCTCTCCATACCCCCTGACTCCGCTATCCTTAAGAGCTCTATCCAGCTCTCTCTTGAATGCATTCAGAGAATTGGCCTCCACTGCCTTCTGAGGCAGAGAATTCCACAGATTCACAACTCTCTGACTGAAAAAGTTTTTCCTCATCTCAGTACCTTTGCCAATATATTTCATTATCAAGTAGGGCTCTCATTCTTGGCATGCGACAGAATGTTTTTGAATTTAAACCTCCCTCTTACAGACTGAGCAAATATATAATGCCTCTATGCAGCATTGAGGGGGTCCCCCACTGCCATAGAAGTTGTGTTTCACTTCAGACATTAAACTAATCCCTGGTACTCATTTAAGAAGATGTGGGAGACAGTGTGACATTATTGTGAAGGAAGGCAGGAAGGTTATTCCTGATGTCTTAACCAATAGTTATCTCTCAATTAAATTCTTCAACAAAATTGACAAGCTGAAACCAATGGGGGTCCAAAAAGAATCTAAAGCTTTTACGAATATTTTCAAAAGATTAAGGAAATCACACTGATATTGTGTGTTAGTCTCAGTCTCACTGAACAATAAAACGTTCACAGTTCTTTACATGAACCGTGTGAAGTGCTTACACCAGTTATTTAGCACTGTGATAAATATGGCCTTAAAATTACACTGTGCTGGTTAATGCATTCACAAAGAGAATGGCAAAGGAATTTCACATGAACTTAGCATACGTCCTTTGCAGGGAGTGTAATTTTGAGGCATACACTTTCTATAGTAATCACACGATAAATACAATTTGTGATTTCACTAAAAGGAACACTCAAAATATGTAAATAATGTAAATAATTTTGGAACCTACTCTGTTTCCAAGAAATGTATGAATTGGCCAAGGTCAAAAAAGTACTAAAGTATCTCACTTAAATTTACCAGAGTGGATGACTGCTGTTATTAATTGTTCAGATTTCATTTCTCCAGCCTCTAAATACCACTTGTCAAAAATACTGACGCTCTCCAAGGATGAAGGCGCTATTTTAACAAATAGTGCAACGATGGGAGGTAATTGAGACCAGGCAGAAAGGTTTTATTTCCTGGAAGGACATCAGACAGCATTAGCTAGCTACTTAATATTGTGCAAGCTTTTTTGTAAATGTCTTTTTTGATCAATCCTTTAAGTGTCATTTCATTGGACAATTGATGCAGAGATGTTTCACCCCTGAAGGTCGTAAATTATCGCACGAGGATTTATGTGTTTTAATCCTTTCCATATCTGATCCCCTTTTTTTTCTTTCAGTCTGATATTTCTTGCTCATTCTTTCACTTTCTGTTTCCAATTTAACTCTGATTCACTTGATTTCCTCCTTGGCTATTTCCCCGTCTTCTTCTTTACCTTGCATTTCATTGATTAAGGATTGTTGATCCTATTATTCAGTGGTTCCTGCCATAAAAGCTGCAAGAAGTGTGCCTGACTCTACCCATGTTTACAGAACTAGAAGGCTATATTTGCGCAATGAAGTTTGCGACATATTCCAGGATTTGTCTGGAAGAAAATGTTTGAGAGGAGCGGGACTTTAGTTGAGTTTAGGTTAGTTTAGTTTAGTTTCTTTTAGTTTAGAGATACAGTGTAGAAACAGGTCCTTTGGCCTAAAGAGTCTGGGTCAACCAGCGATCACCTCATACACTAGCACTATCCTGCACACTAGGAACAATTTACAACTGTTATCAAAGCAATTAACCTACAAACCTGTACGTCTTTGGGTTCTGGGAGGAAACCGAGGCACCCGGAGACAATCCATGTGTTCACAGGGAAGAATGTACAAGCTCCACACAGACAGCACCCGAGGTCAGGATCGAAACTGGGTCTCTGGCACTGTGAGGCAGCAACTACCACTGAGCCACTGTGCCGCATCTAAACATTAACAGAACGAGAAGGCTATATTTGCACAATGCATTTTGTGACATATTCCAGGATTATCTGGAAAACAACATATATTTTTCTCTTCCAATCGAGCTTCAGAGGATCAAGCTTTAAAAGGCTCTGAAATAGGATGTGTGAAACTGAGCAGCTACATGAGAGCAGAGTATGGTCACCTGGGATATTTGTGTAACCATAGACTTGTCTTCATTATATTGTTGCAAAAACATAGCTTCCTGGGATGTTTGGTATTTGTCCTCAAAAGTTCTTAGAATATTGACTTGAACAAGTTTGTTTCAACAAATTTCTTTGAGATTTCAAAATTGCTCAAAATCACAAGAAACAGTGTTTATTTATTTCTTTTCTTTTCACATAAATTCGGTGAGAATGAATTTTATTCTGCATCTAAAATTTCTGGGTGGCCAATTTTCATTACCCAAAGAAAAGACAACTATATTGGTAGCCAAGGCCAAGAGGGGAAGGAGGGAGAAGGAGGTATTAGATCTAAAGGAAAATTGCAGTTTATATTACTTGAGACCATGCATTTTATCTTAAAGGTGGAAAAATAGGAGTTACTGCAATCAGGAGTAGGGATTTGCTCATTCCCAAGCACATCAAGCAGTTGGACCATAGAGGTAGGAGCAGCAATGAAGGAAGTCACTCCTCATGCGACTTGGTTGATCAACCACTAGAATGCTCCTGAGCATTCTTTCACTGGTAAGAAAGGATGAAAATACCACCCAGGGTGGCACAGTGGTGCAGTAGAGTTACAGCGCCAGAGACACGGGTTGGATTCTAACTGTGGATGTCGTCTGTGCGGAGTTTGCAAGTTCTCCCTGTGACCACGTGGGTTTTCTCCTGTTACTCCGGTTTCCTCCTACATTACAAAGTCGTGTAGGTTATTTGGCTTCTGTAAATTGTCCCTAGTGTGTAAGATGCAACTAGTACATGGGTGATTGCTGGTCGGTGCGGACTCGGGGGGCCGAATAGCCTGTTTCCACACTGTATCTCTAAACTAAACTAAACACCCTCAAAATCCATTACCTTTTGTTCCTCTTTGTCCACCCTTTCTGTTATATCTTCAAGAAGTCAAACAACTTTAGCAAATTTGTAAAACACAATTTCACTTTCACATAGCCATGATGATTCTACTTTACTATCAGTTTGAAGAAGGGTCTCAACCCAAAACATCACCCATTCCTTCTCTCCTGAGATGCTGCCTGACCTGCTGAGTTACTCCAGCATTTTGTGAATAAATACCTTCGATTTGTACCAGCACCTGCAGTTATTTTCCTACACTACTTTATTATCACATGATTTTCCAAATATTCTCTTATTACCTTCTTAATAATGGATTCCAGTGTTTTCCCTAGGTTAAGTGGCCTACAACGTGTTGCTTTTTGTCTCCCTCTATTCATAAACGGTAACATTTCAACAATATTGTGCGTGCTCTGGATAAAAGATTCCCCAGTATAAAAGATTTAAAAACTAGAGGACATTGGCTTAATGTGAGAGGGGGAGATTTAAGTGGGACCTCAGAGGCATGTTGTTCACTCAGAGGGTAGTAGAAGTGGATACAAGAAGGATTTTCAAAAGACGTTTGGACAAAAGGGTTTTGAACAAAATGGGCCAAATACAGGCAAATAGGACCAGCATAGAAAACCACCTTGATCAGAATGGAAAAGTTGGGCCGAAAGGCCTGTTTCTATGCTCTATGACTATGACTGCATTTGCAGCTTTTCCATCCTCTAGGACTTCTCCAGCATCCAGGAAACCTTGGTATATTACAATCAAATATTGATTAATTTTAAGGAGCTACAAATGGCAGACAGGTAATGGATTTTGAGGGTGTTTAGTTTAGTTTGGAGATACAGTATGGAAACAGGCTATTCGGCCCACTGAGTCCGCGCCAACCAGCAATCACTCATGTCCTAGTTCCATCCTTCACACTAGGGACAATCTTTATTGCTCTAGAGTTGAATTTCTATTGAAGGACTTCTTATTTCCCTTCCATTTTGTTGTTCAATCATGGGATTTGGGTATAGCCAGCAACATTGTCCATCCCTAACCATCCTGAACTGAATGATAACTGAAGTGATTTCAGAGAGTAATTTAGAGCTAACAATTCTGCTCTATTTCTAGAGTCCCACATATCCCAGATCCAGAAAGAATGTAAAATCTCCTTCCCCTAAAAGACATTAAAGGATGTTTTAGTTTCATGTAATGTGTATTTCATTGACTTGCAATGTAGGAAGCATGGCAGCCAATTCCTGCAGTGCAAACTCTCGCAAACAATAATGAGCAAATGACACGTGTGTTCTAGTGAAATAAAAAACAGAAAGTGTCAGAAATACTCAGCAGGTCACTGAGTTAAACATTTTGGGTGAATGACTCTTAATCAAAAACTTCATAAGAACATAAATGTTAGGAGCAGAATTAGGTCATTCGGCCCATCAAGTCTACTCTGCCATTCAATCATGGCTAATCTATTTCTCCCTCCGAACCCCATTCTCCTGTCTTCTCCCCATAACCCCAGACACCCAAGAATCTATCTTTCTCTGCCTTAAATATATCCACTGACTTTGCATCCACAGCCTTCTATGGCAAAGAATTCCACAGATTCATCACCCTCTGACTAAAGAAATTCCTCCTAATCTCCTTCCTAAACGAACATCCTTTCATTCTGAGGCTATGACCTCTAGTCCTAGACTCTCCCACTAGTGGAAACATCCTCTCCACATCCACTATATCCAAGCCTTTAACTATTCGGTACGTTTCAATGAGGTCCCCCCTCATTCTTCTAATCTCCAGCCCAGTGCCATCAAATGCTCATCGTATGTTAACCTACTCATGCCTGTGATCATTGTTGTAAACCTCCTCTGGACCCGCTCCAGAGCCAGCAACTTATCTGCTTCTGTGATTAGACTGAGGGATAAATATTGGCCAGGACATGGAGGCTATCCCATTCTCTTTGGAAAAGTACCAAGGGAGCTTTTACACTTTCCTCAGAGCTTTGTTTTCATGGCACCTTCTGAAAATGTCACCAGACAACTATGTTCATATCTCTTGTGTGATGCAGCAAAATACTAGGATTAAAAATTAAATCATTCGGGTTGCATTTGGTGCAGTAGATATTTCCTACTTGTTTATTTTATACAGATCAGTGGATTTGTGCCAGAAGTATAATTAAAAAAAGGATCATTCAGACTTTCAAAGATTTAGTTTCAATCCTTGAAATGTAATGGCATTTATGATGAGCTCTACTATGAAACCAATATTCAGGGATTATTGAGGAATAATCTTCACCTGATTGTTCAGAAATTTGGCTTTCTGTTGGCATGTTATAGTTAATAACATTTATCTTGAAATTAATTACAAAGAGTAATCCAGTTAAGGTATGCAGGTGATATGATAAACCGCACAAAGATCAGATTATTACCTCAAAATTCATTCACAGCTGTCTGTAGGTTACAATGTCCAGAACTGTCAATGTTTATTTTCCTGCTGGCCCATTTTTGATTTTGGAAGATTTTGGAAATCATTTGAATATGAAGGCTGTTGAGCTACTGGAAATTATATCCTAAATTGATCCATTCGGATAGAAGCCATCACAGAGATGGCATTTGATGGTGTTCCAGACCCCTCTGTCAATGTGTTATTATTTTAACGGTACAGAGGCATCTTGAGTTCTGTGGGTCACCATAGATTAGATCTGTCGATCGTGGGTCTGCTCTTCTTATACTCCCCTCCACCAGTCCCACTCCCCAGGTAAGGAAATGTAGTGTAAGCTGAAGGTCAAATGCCTGTGTATTCCCACTCCACTGTTGGACTGGGAACAACTGTGTTACTGTTACTGCCCAGTAACAGAGACCTGACCAGCTGGACAGAGAAGCCACATGGAGTAGACAATGTTGTGGAGAATGATAAGAGCAAATCAGTATTTCAATTAACATCCTTTATTGTTTTTGTTTTTTCATTCCTTGCTAGTATTTTAAAGTGTTTAATAATTTTTACTTGTTCCTGAGGTTGGATGTGAAGGTTTACAGTTCTCTTTTGGCTAACATTTCTCATATCATATTTTTCATGACGTGGATGGAGGCCATTCATCCCATTGGGGCCATGCTGGCTCTTACAGTAAGCTTTTCACTCCTCACAATCATTACCTAGCCATTTTCAGTCAATGCACATCATCCTGACACGCACCCACCCTAGCCATCCACCCACACTAGGGGCGATTTACAGTGGCCAATTAACCAAACGACGAGCACATCTTTGGGATGTGGGAGAAGCTGAGCACCTGGTCTTGGGGGGGGGGGGGGGGGGGAATAACTCCATACAGGCAGCACCTGAAGTCAGCTCCCTGGTGCTGTGAGACAGCAGTGTTTACCCTATTTGGTTAATATACCTGCTGGTTTGTGGTTTGTTCAAAGTGAACTACCACCACACCACAGTAATGCATGCTAGCAGGAAAAATGTGGTTGTAAGCAAAGTTTCAAAGTAAGGGTTAAAAATATAAATTACAGAAGAGAAACTGTTAACCAATATAATTGTTTGTTTGTTATGAGTAAATTTACAATTGCGGGAATTAGTTGCTTTGAAAGCTAATCTCAACATAACCTTTGACCTGACGTCCATTTTACTCATTGTCCAAGCAATGGAAAGAAGAGCTTGGACTGTCCAGAGTCAAAATAATCAACTCATGACAGGCAGCGCTGTCAAACTTACATTTCCTCCTGAACTGAAAGAGTTTAGTTATCGGGGACTGTGTGTTGTAGGCTCAATGTCTGGAGCTGGTTAAAATCCTTGTGTTCATTTGCTTTCCCTCTGAAGGAATTTGTTTTAAATAATCAAAACCTGTTTGGTTTTGGACTGACAATATTAACATATAACATATATAACATATAACAACTACAGCATGGAAACAGGCCTGTCCGGCCCTACCAGTCCACGCCGACCATTCTCCCTGACCTAGTCTCATCTACCTGCACTCAGACCATAACCCTCCAATCCCCTCCTATCCATATACCTATCCAATTTACTCTTAAATAATAAAATCGAGCCAGCCTCCACCACTTCCACCGGAAGCCCATTCCATACAGCCACAACCCTCTGAGTAAAGAAGTTCCCCCTCATGTTACCCCTAAACCTTTGTCCCTCAATTCTGAAGCTATGTCCCCTTGTTGGAATCTTCCCCACTCTCAAAGGGAAAAGCCTACCCACGTCAACTCTGTCCGTCCCTCTCAACATTTTAAAAACCTCTATCAAGTCCCCCCTCAACCTTCTACGCTCCAAAGAATAAAGACCCAACCTGTTCAACCTCTCTCTGTAGCCTAAGTGCTGAAACCCAGGCAACATTCTAGTAAATCTCCTCTGTACCCTCTCCATTTTGTCAACATCCTTCCTATAATTTGGCGACCAGAACTGCACACCATACTCCAGATTCGGCCTCACCAATGCCCTGTACAATTTCAACATTACATCCCAACTTCTATACTCGATGCTCTGATTTATAAAGGCAAGCATACCAAACGCCTTCTTCACCACCCTATCCACATGAGATTCCACCTTCAGGGAACAATGCACAGTTATTCCCAGATCCCTCTGTTCCACTGCATTCCTCAATTCCCTACCATTTACCCTGTACGTCCTATTTTGATTTGTCCCTATCATCTCTTGTTTGTTCTGCTCTTCATTGGGGTTCTGTCAGTAGTGTGCCTGAGCTTAGAGGTATTCAGCAGAGATACTCCAAACTGTTATTAAATATGCTGAGGGGATGTGCATCCACGTTGAACCTTTGTGAGTTTAATATCTATATACTAAAACTCTCGTTTGTTTGTTCCTGAACCACAGCCAAAGCGGTATACGATAGCACAACAATTTTAGGCCCACCTTACTCATCGTCGTCCCTTTGGTGCTAATGAAAGAAGTTTCATTGAAATTGGTGTTATATTTTTAAAGCTATTCACATTTTAAAGTTTAAATCTATCTCCGAGGGGGAGGGAGGGAGCAGGGAGGGTAAGGCGGGTTGAGGGGGATGGAGTGGGGGGTTAGGGGAAGGGGGAGGGGAAGGGGGGAGGGGGGAGGGGGGACAGGGAGGAGAGGGTGCTGCACCAATGTAGGAGAGGTTTGGGCCCAATGGATCCACTTGGTCTAGTACCTCTCTAAAAATGGTCAGAATAGACTCCTTTGGATACATAAAACGTACAGCACAAGAACATAATGTTTTTGCTGAACATGATGCCGGTTAAACTGATTTCATCTCTCTGATCCATACCCCTCTATTCTCTGCACTTCCATGTGCCTATCTAAAAGCCTCTTAAACATCAATATTGTATCTGTCTCCACCACCACTCCTGGCAATGCGTATCAGGCCCTCACTACTCTCAATAAAAAATATGCCCCGCACATCTCCATTAAACTCTCTCCCTCTCACCTTATAGTTGTGGCCTCTTGTGTTGGGCTTTCCACCCTTGGAAAAGGTTCAGACTATCTACCCTTCTATGCTCCCCATAATTTTATATCCTTCTATTAAGTCTCACCTCATCCTCCGATGTTCAGGAGAAACCAATCCAAGGTATGTAGGTTAATTGGCTGGGTAAATGTAAAAATTGTCCCTAGTGGGTGTAGGATAGTGTTAATGTACGGGGATCACTGGGCGGCACGGACTTGGAGGGCCGAAAAGGCCTGTTTCCGGCTGTAGATATATGATATGATATGATATCCCTTTAGCTGAAACCCTCTAATCCAGGCAGCATTCTGGTAAACCTCCCCTGCTCCCTCTCCAAAGCTTCCACATCATTCCTGTAATGGGGCGGCCAGAACTGCATGCTGGTTACGGCCTAACCGTAGTCCCATAGAGCTGCAACATGACTTGCATACTCAATACCCCTAGTAATGATAGCAAGCATACGATATGCCTCCTTTACCACCTTATGCTGCCACCTTCAGTAAGTTATGAACTTGGACTCCGAGATTCCTCTGCACATCAATGCTGTTAATGGCCTTGACATTAACCGTATACTTTTCCCTTAAATTCAACCTCCGAAAAGTGCAACACCTCACACTTGATCGGGTCAAACTCATCTGCTATTGCTCTGCCCATTTCTGCAGCTGACCTTTATCCTGCTGTGTCTTCTGACAGCATTTCACACTGTCCGCAACTTCTACAATTTTAGTGTCATCAACAAACTTACTTGCCAATCCATCTACATTTACATCCATGTCAGTTATATATATCAGAAACAGCAGCGATCCCAGCACAGATCCCTGCAGAACTCCACTGGTCACAGACCTCCAGCCAGAATATCTACCTTCCACCACAACTCTCTGCCTTCTATGATTAAACCAGTTCTGAATCCATACGATCAAGTCATCACACATCCCGTCCATCTTAATCTTCTGGATCAGCCTACGATGAGGAACCTTATCAAAAAGCCATGTGTACAACAACTACCTCCCTACCCTCATCAATCTCAATTGTCATCTCCTCAAAACATTGAATCAAGTTAGTAAGTCACAACCTGCCATGAACAAAGGTACAAACCTAATTACCCCATTTTCCACCATGTGGGAGTAAATCCTATCTCAAAGAATTCTCTCCAAAAGGTCCCCTACCACTGACACAAGGTTCATTGCCTATAGTTCCCTGGATCCTCTCTACTTAAACAAAGAAACAATATTGACCAGGCTCTAGTCCTCCAGGACCTCGCCTGTGGCTGGAGAAGAAACAAAGATCATCAAGAACCTGCAATCTCCCCTCTTGCCTCCCTCAATAATCTGGGATAGATCCCGCCAGTCCCTGGGTCACCCACAATGCACTTCAAGAGCCTCAGCACCACGTCCTTCTCGAACTCAAACTGCCCTAGCATATTTATATTCTCCACACTAATCCTGCTGTCTTCCAAGCCGTTCTCCTCAGTGAGTGCAGATGCAAAGTACTCATTTTGTACATCCTCTAACCCCAAGCATAGATTTCTTCCTTTATCCTTGTGTGGTCGTATCTTCTTCCAGGTCACCCTCTTAATTTTAATAAACGTATAAAAAGGGATATGTGGATTTTCGTTAACGTGACTCACCAATGGCATTTCATTGTCCCATTTGGCCCTTCTATTCGCCTGCTTGAGTTCTTTCATATTCGCTTTATATTCCTCACAAGCCTCGTCTCTACATTCTTACACCTGACATTCGCTTCCTTTCACTTCCTGGCCAAGTTTACAACCTCCTTGGTCATCCACAGTCCCCTTACCTTGCCATCCATAATCCTCCTCCTTACCAGAACATGCTGATCCTGCACTTTAAGCAGCTGATCTTTAAACTGCTCCCACGCTACCCTCTGCAGCTCTTGCTTAATGACATTGTAATCTGCCTCAATTAAATACCTTCCCCTAACATCCAGACCTGTCACGATTCAAAACAATCTTAAAACTTATGGTGCTGTGATCACGATCTTCTGAATGCTCTTCCACTGTAAACACCAGTCACCGAGCTAGGCTTGTTTCCTAATACAAAGTTGAGTATGGTCCCTCCTCGAGTCAGACTATCCACAAACTGTTTAAAGAATCCTACTTGGATGCACCTAACAAATTCTGCCCCATCTAACCCTCTTGCCCAGAGTAAGTCCCAGTCAATGAAGGGGAAGTTAAAGTTATCCACTTCAACAGCCTGTGTTCTTGCATCCATCCATAATATGTCTACATATCTGATCCTCTATCTCCCACTGGCTATTGGGTGGCCTATAATATAGTCCCTTGGGAGTAAATTGCTCCTTTCTTATTTTTGAGCACAGTCCCTAATGCCTCAGTAGACGTATCCTCCAGTATATCCTCTCTGAGTACCACCATGGCATTCTACCTGATTATTAAAGCAACTCCTCCACCTCTTTTACCCCCCTCGCTGAAACCCAGGCACATTGAGCTGCCAGTTGTGTCCCTCTCTCAACCATGTTTACATAATGCCCACAACATCATAATTCCACACTCTGATCCAGGCTCTAGGTTCATCAGCTTTACCCACAATATTCCTTTAATTGAAGTAAACACACTTCAGCCGTTCATTATCCCTATATTCATGAACCTGCCTGTTCGTCCTCTGAGACTTACTTGTCATAACCTCCACTTTCTTATCAGCCCTTCCATTTATTGACCTGCTGCTCTGGTTCCCACCCCCCTGACATTCTAGTTTAAACTCTCCTGAAAAGCACTAGCAAACCTCCCTGCAAGGATGTTGGTGCCCTGCCAGTTCAGTGCAACCCGACCCTCTTGTACAGGTCACCTCTGCCCTGGAAGAGATCCCGACGGTCCAAAACTCTGAATCCCAGTCTCGTGCACTAACTCCTCAGCCAGGCATTTATCCGTCCTATCCACCTATTGCTAACCTCACTCACTAGCAAGTGGCACTGATAGTAATCCACTACCCTCAGGGCCCTGCATTTTGACCTTTTGCCTAACTCCCCATATTCACTCCGCAAGACATCCTTTTTTTAGCTATGTTGTTTGTGCCAATGTGCACAACAACATCTGACTGCTCTGCCTCCCCCTTGAGGATGTTTTGCAGCCACTCTAAATATTACTTCTTGGTCTTTTAGCTGATCAGACTTTTGATAAATTTCACTCATAACTGATTCATTATTTCACTATTTCACGAATAGAAATAATAATGGTATTTTACAGGCTTTTATATAGGCACATGGATATGTAGGAAATGGAGGGATATGGATCACACGCAGGCAGAAGAGATTAGTTTAACTTGGCACAATGTTTGACATGGACACTATTCCAATGCTGTACTGTTCTATGTTTTATGTTCAATGTTCTTAATAATATTATGCTCTTTTTACTGCTTTTTTTGGCTGACAACAACATGTACATAGTCCCTGTGTCTAATCCAATCGTCTGCAGATGCAGGGCATGAATATATAAACAGAAAACAAATCCCAACAACCCCACCAGTGATAATAATTGTTTCTGAGCTTTTTTTTTGTCAGGGTGATATCAGCAGGCTTTTTTGGACAATGCCCAGCTTCCTGCTCACTCCGCCCAGTGGAGTCACTCTCTTTCCAGCCCTAGCTCTGACGAGAGCAACAGCGATCACCATGGCAACCTCCTGGCAGCTTCTGCCACTGGGCTGACAACCAGCTGAGTAACATGGAACAACGTGATCTGTTTTTCACCGCTCCAAGAAGAAGGCAGTGTCAGAGTTGGGGGCAGTGGAGAGAGAAACTCTGTTAATATTCAGCAACGTGTGCTGCTATTTGACCCCATGTCAAATCTATGCAAAGCACAAACAATGATGCGCTTGAACTGCTAACATGGACTTTGGCATCCCATTCAGTAGTTTAGTTTTGTTTAGAGATACAACGTTGATCAGGCATTCGCACCACCAAGTCCACACTGACAAACAATCACCCCATATATTAGTTCTATAGTACACTCCAAGGACAATTTACCCAAGCCAATTAACCTACAAACCCTCATGTCTTTGGAATGTGGGAGGAAACCGGAGCACCCGGAGAAAACCCACACAGTCACAGGGAGAACGTACAAACTCTGTACAGCCACCACCCATAGTCAGGATCGAACCAGGGTCTTGGTTTAGTTTAGAGATACAGCACGGAAACAGGCCCTTCGGCCCACCGAGTCTGCACCGTCCAGCGATCCCTGCACATTTACACTATCCTATACACACTAGGAATGATTTACACTTAAACTAAGTATACAAACCCAAGCCAATTAACCTACAAACCTGTATGTCTTTGGAGTGTGGGAGGAAACCAAAGATCTTGGAGAAAACACACAAAGGTCATGGGGAGAATGTACAACTCCGTACAGACAGCACCCGTTGTCAGGATCGAACCCGGGTCTCCGGCGCTGTAAGGCAGCAACTCTACCGCTGTGCCACTGTGCAGTGGACTGCAGTAATTTCCCCTTTGCTTGAGGATTTCTCAATTTTTTTGAAGTTATTGGTGATCACACCCACATCACCCTCATGGGCTAAGTAAGTCTTCACAGACAATGAAGTTTCCACAGTTAATTAATAATTCCTATACTTACACAACTTTGCTTGAGCAATATCTGAAATACGAGTATGTTTCAAGTGTTCTTTTATTTCCAATGCTTTCTTCCATTTCTTGGTTACTTACATGATTTTGGAAGATACTCAGAGCAGATTGATCCTCTGTGTAGGGGTGGACATGCAATATAGTAGCTACTGCAAATATTGATTTGGTGCTTAAATTAAGAAACCAAGAACAACACTTAACTACTGCCAAATGCCACACAATGTTAAGGCCCAATGACAATTTTTTTCTTCCAATGTCACACAATGAAGCTTACATCACATTAATGAGGTAACTCAGTGTGGAAACCACAATGTCTACCACTTGGGAGAATTAGAAGAGTTAGTCATTTGCCACAATCGTTCAAGTTATGTCCACATGATCACTTTGACACGCACCATCTGAGCCCACCATCAATATATGCTAAACGTTTCTCTTTGCTCTCAAACTAACACAGTTATTCCCAGGAATAGGGAAAACATACTTGATTGACGATTCAAGATTTTCACCCCATGCATCTTACATTGCTCAATTGTTACTTCCAAATGTTCTCCCCATTTGCTTTAAGTTACGGAATGCTCTAGTGATGTTGATAAACGAGACAGGAATGTGAAGTTTTATTTAAATGGTGTTGGGCTGGGAAATCTTGAACTACATCCCTTGAAGGGATCGGTTTGCCTTTGTCCACCAGTCACTGAAAGTAAACATGAACGAGCTGCAAGAATTAAGATGGCAAGTGTAATCTTGACTTTGATTGCCAGATCTCTTGATGAGGAAAAGCATTCGGCATGTCACATTGTGAGACATCCTTGCAGTCTTTGTATAAATTGCACACCAGAACCGGCTGGCCTGATGTTGTTTCCCATGCTGTATTTCTTGCGGTGTATTGAGGGGGGATCATGGACTACATTGTGCTGGGGATGCTCACGTTATGGCTCACTTGGGATGAAATTATTTGCTATTCCTTCAGTAAGGTCTGATGGTCCAAAAGGTTCATAAAATACTTGCTTCTATACACTGGATGCCACCCACTATCCCCAGCACAGTGGACCCTCGTAGAACAGGAACAGGCCCTTTGGCCCAACAGTGGAAGAATAGCTCTCTAATTAACATTATGTTTCACACCCCTCTCCTTAAAGGATCCAGTTTCAGGCAAGTTTTAGGAAAATCATTTTACAATTAGCTGTCCAAAGGGACTGAGGCAAACCATGAAAAGCTCTTTGGTGCAATTTCCCAATCACCATATAAGTGGCTGATAATAAAGATAACCATTTTTTGTTTCATTCAACATTGTGAACATTTTTAGTCTTTATCGTATGTTTAAACATCACTGCCAGTAGTTTATACTGGCATTTGTGGAGGGCGACTGTAAACAAGGTGAAGAAATTATTGGAGTGGCTGATTGATTTATTGATCTTGTGGCAGCCGTTTAGTCCTGGTGAGCTACTTTAATAAAATAATTTAATGATTCCATTGGATTGTTTTATATTGATTAGTAGGCTCATTGGCCACTTCTCCTACCAGTTACATTTGAATGATGAAGAACAAGCGTTAGCAGATAGTAATTAATTGAATGTCAGATAAGTGTGATGGAGACTCACAGTTCAGAGAGTGATGTGGTCATATCTGAAAGAGAAGAAGTAGGTCATTTGGCCCTGTTTCTGTTTTGTTATACAGTAAGATCATGCTTGCTCTTCTACCTCAGAACCACCTTCCTGCACAAACCTCCAATGAATTATGAAATGGAATTAGATCGAATAATATAAATGTGTAAAATTACATCTAACTCATTTCCATAGAACACAGGCCTATCTTTAGTTGTACTTTAAGTTTTAGAGATACAGCATTGAAAAACGCCCTTTGCCCCACTGAGTCTATGCCAACCAATGATCACCCATATACTCGCACTATCCTACACACTGGGGAAAATTTACAGAAGCCAATTAACCTGCAAACCTGCACAACTTTGGAATAAGTCTACAGTGCTCTGACTGTATCTATAGATTGTGCTCTGACTGTATCTACAGTCTGCACTCAGACTGTATCTATAGACTGTGCTCTGACTGTATCTAGAGACTGTGCTCTGACTGTATCTAGAGACTGTGCTCTGACTGTATCTGTAGCTTTTGGTTTGGCTGTATGTGTCCCGATGCTCTCATTGTATCTATAGCCTTTGATATGGCTGTATGCACATTAATGTGTTATGAGGCGATAGCTACAACTTGTACTTTCACTTCATCTGCAGCCTATGATCTGGTCGTTTCAAGCGCCCGTACTCTGACTGTACCCATAGCCTGTGATCTGACTGTGGCAAATAGACTACGCTGTGATGAGCTCTACCTTCCCAATCAGACCATTCTCCAGTCTTAATCACTATCTCCACCCATTTGCCAAGCACCCCCACCCCCCCCCCACCCGTATCCAACTATCATTTGTGCAGGAGGGAACTGCTTTCCATCATTGTCCTTCCTCAGTCCTTCAAATGAGTTTCAAGACTCCTCACCAGCCTGCATATTTGCATGCATCATTAGTGAATCCAATGTTGAATCCATCACGCAGCAAGAGTCAAATCAGATTTAAAATATAATGAATCTTTATCGTTCAAAATATTAAGCAATGTATTTCTAAGGGGTCTCTTTTAAAAACTTACAGAACTTTAGATGAAGCCAAATCATTTTCTATTGTTACATCAATTTTGATGTCAATATTAGGATTGCATATCTTCTTGTTCATTGAAGGCTTTGATTAAAGGGGAATAAAAACACTTCCTCATTTCTATTGTGGCCCCCATTGTGCCTGCAACTTAGTAGTTCAGCCACAGTACAGTGCATTCAGAAAGTATTCAGACCCCTTCACTTTTTCCACATTTTGCTACGTTGCAGCCTTATTTTAAAATGGATTAAAAATTTAAAAAAATTATCATCAAGGTACACACAATACCCCATCATAAAAAGCAAAAACAGGTATTTAGAAATTTTTGCAAAGTAATTAAAAAGAAATAACTAAAATATCACATTTACATAAGTATTCAGACCCTTTACTCAGTACTTTGTTGAGACACCTTTGGCAGCGATTACAGCCTCAAGTCTTCTTGGGTATGATACTACAGGCTTGGCACCTGTATTGGGGGAATTTCTCCCATTCTTCTCTGCAGATCCTCTCAAGCTCCATCAGGTTGGATGGGGAGCATCGATGCACAGCTATTTTCAGGTCCCTCCAGAGATGTTCGATCAAGTTCAAGTCCAGGCTCTGGCTGGACCACTCAAGGACATTCGGACTTGTCACAAAGTCACTCCTGTGTTGTCTTGGCTGTGTGCTTAGGGTCGTTGTTCTGTTGGAAGATGAACCTCCACCCTAGTCTGAGGTCCAGAATGCTCTGGAGCAGGTTTTCATCAAGGATTTCTCTGTACTTTGCTCCGTTCATCCTTCCCTCGATCCTGACTAGTCTCCCAGTTCCTGCCGCTGAAAAACATCCCCATAGCATGATGCTGCCACCACCATGCTTCACCGTAGGTATGATATTGGTCAGGTGATGAGCGGTGCCACTTGGCATTCAGGCCAAATAGTTCAATCTTGGTTTCATCAGACCAGAGAATCTTGCTTCTCATGGTCTGAGAGTCTTTTAGGCGCTTTTTGGCAAACTCCACGTGGGCTGCCATGTGCCTTTTACTGAGGAGTGGTTTCCGTCTGGCCACTTTACCATAAAGGCCTGATTGGTGGAGTGCTGCAGATATAGTTGTCCATCTGGAAGGTTCTCCCATCTTCACAGAGGAACTCTGGAGTTCTGTCAGAGTGACAATCGGGTTCTTGGTCACCTCCCTGACCAAGGCCCTTCTCTCCCGATTGCTCAGTTTGACCAGGCAGCCAGCTCTATGAAGAGTCCTGGTGGTTCCAAAGTTCTTCCATTTAAGAATGACAGAGGCCACTGTGCTCTTCGGGACCTGCAATGCTGCAGAAATTGTTTTATACCCTTCCCCAGATCTGTGTCTCGACATAATCCTGTCTCAGAGGTCTACAGCCAATTCCTTCATCTTCATGGCTTAGTTTTTGCTCCGACATGCACTGTCAACTGTGGGACCTTATATAGACAGGTTTGTGCCTTTCCAAATCATGTCCAATCAATTTAATTTACCTCTGGTGGACTCCAATCAAGATGTAGAAACATCTCAAGGATAATCAATGGAAACAGGATGAACATAAGCTCAATTTTGAGTGTCATAGCAAAAAGTCTGAATACCTATATAAATGTGATATTTCAGTTATTTCTTTTTAATTACTTTGCAAAAATTTCTAAACACCTGTTTTTGCTTTTTTATTATGGGGTATTGTGTGTAGATTGATGATTTAAAAAAATGAATTTAATCCATTTTAAAATAAGGCTTTAACATAGCAATATGTGGAAAAAGGTGAAGGGGTCTGAATACTTTCTGAATGCACTGTATGAGAGGCAGAAGATTGTTGTGCTGTGTTAAGCAAACCCACAGTGTCCAGTTGACACGGTCGCACCAGTGCATGCTGAGGTTGCTTCACTCTCCCCAATGCAAAGTGGGCCTCTTCAAGGCGTGGCCAGAAGCGACTCCTTTGTGGCTTTGCTGTTTTGGACTCCGAAAAGGAGAGACTCAGCAGAAAATCGAGTGACATGTTGGCCTGCTGAGGGTGGCTGTGCCTCTAAGAGAGGCGAGCGTTTGGGTTTCCTGTTGAAATAAATAGGAAATGAAACTTGAAAACTGCAGCTTCACCATACATTTCTCACTCAAAACAATGAACAAATGCAGTTATTATAAAAAAGGACCAGCACCTGAATAAATACACTAAGAAACAGGTGGAGAAAGAAATAAAGTGAACGTTTAAAACAAAAAGTATGCATGCTACAAAAAGTTATTTTGTTCCGACAAAAATTACCCCAGAGAATCACAAACCCCAGCCTAAGGGAATCGGGATGTATGGTCTGTGTTATTCTTTTCAAGGATGTTGGCTTTGCCTGCAGTATGTGACATCATGGCTGATTTCAATGCAGGAAGTGTTCCATTTTAAAGAGCGTTCATCACTTCAGTGGAATTGCAGGGTGGGGCCCCCAGTTCTTAAAACAGTTTGCACTGAAACAAAATCTCTGCCTCTGCACCATATTCTACCAGTTAAAAACACAGTGCAGTGAATGTTACCGAATGTGATTCAGTGCAGACTTTTTCATTTAGGCTTTGGGGATCTTTGTCTGTGTTGTGATTAATGATTTATCAGTGTGATGCCGAGAGAAGGTTTGTGCTTTATGACTTCTTTCTTTAAAGATGTGTAGGAAAAAAAAAACTGCGGATGCTGGTTTAAATCGAAGGTAGACACAAAATGCTGGAGTAACGCAGTGGGTCAGGCAGCATCTCGGGAGAGAAGGAATGGGTGACATTTCGGGTCGGGACCCTTCTTCAGACTGATGTCAGGGGGAGGGGCGGAACAAAGAACCCCTTTTTTTCCTTTTTTTCTCTTTGTCCCGCACCCTCCCCTGACATCAGTCTGAAGAAGGGTCCCGACCCGAAACGTCACCCATTCCTTCTCTCCCAAGATGCTGCCTGACCCGCTGAGTTACTCCAGCATTTTGTGTCTACGCTTCTTTCTTTAAAGAGATTTGATACGATATGATATGATAAAACTTTATTCATTCCCGGGGGGTAATTGGTCTGTCACAACACACAAGGTACACAAAAACATGAAATTAAAAGTGAAAACAAAAGGAAAATGACAAACAACTGTTTGCTGGCTGCCGTGTGCACAGCGCCTTCACTGGAACAAATGAGCAAACAAACAAACAAACACAGACCTATCCCCTGGGCAGAGGATTCTAAACTAGAGTGCCCTCCCCCTCCCTCACACTGGGTCCCCCTATGTTCTCCCACTGTCCCTCATGCCCCCCCCCCCACGCCGGATCCCTATTGTTCCCCACGTAGGGTCCCCATTATCATCCCCTCCCCCCTCACGCTCATCGACCGCGAGGCCCCACCGTCACCGAGCCTCCCGTTGCCACTGAGGCTCCCATGGCCGCCAAGTCTCCCGCTGCTGGCGCCGGGTCTTCCTCTGCTGCTGAGGCACCCACTGCCGCCGCCGACCGCTGTCGCTGCCGAGATTCCCATCACCGCCACCGCTGAGGCTCATTCGGCCCAGACAGGCCTTGCTGCCTGGCTTCACCGCAGTCCCCTGAGAGGCCCGTGGGGTGAGTCGGACCTACTAGGGCGCATTCCGGTCTTCGGTCGTCGATCTGGTCGTCAGCAGCGCGGTTGTTCAGCAGGTGGATCGGGCCCGCGCGGCTCCCCGGGATACTCACTCCAGATGAGGGGTGCGAAGAAAAATTCTTCATAACGCCCTCCTCCTCCACTTGATGCCTTTGAAACAAAATACAATGACCCATTCCAAAGTCTGTTGGTGAAAATTTATTTATGTGAATGCTGTGTAGACTATTTGTGTTTGTGTTGGAAACCAATATTTTGTTATATTGGTTGGGAAAATAATGACTGAGCAGGCTTGCAGAGTATTGGGTTTAAAAATCTATCAGTACAGTTCAGACACTTCAGTGGAGACTCATTTGGCAAACCATCCATAACTTGCACATAAAATGACATGGTGTGAAAACTGAATGGACATTATTGCGAAAGGCAAAACTAAGCTCAAATTGCCAAACTAATAACCCAGCCCAAACCACCCGATACAATCACTGTTCCATCTCTTTGTAAAATAACATGGTCTGGTAAAAGGAATAGATTGCTCAAAGGAATCACAAGACTCTTCCTGGGGCCTAATCAAGTTGGGCTCTGGTCAGTGGTTCTGAATACAACTGTCCATGTTCAGCCATTTGAACTGAAGTGAATTCCAGACTTGCTAACATACTCTGACTCTGGTACAGGCTGGCAAATTCGGAGTGGGTGGAGGTAAGAGGGGATGTGTATTATTTCATTCTTCTACCCATCCGAGTCCAGTACAAGACCTACTCTTCCGTAATTTACCTATCAATGCACCTGGGAAATCACCTCTCAGATCCTGAGCCAGTCTGACTGAGTACAAGATTTGAGATTCCATCGATTACAATAGCAACTCTTTGTCTGCAGATTACAGAAAGGTAAGTTTCATTCAATTGTTACTTAAGTTTTTAATTATTATCAAGTGTAGAAGATGGCTTCATTAACTTTATTTTTAATCCTTTAAGTTTTTATTTCTTAATGTTTATTGCATTTTAATGCTTTGTAGCTGTTTAAATTCCTGGACATCTATGGGAGGCTAAAGCTCCAGTCCTTCAAATCTTCCTCTTCCTCTCTTTTTAAGGCAGATCAAGGTTGTAATGGCAACACGGCTTTCTGAATGAATACCTGTACTTTACTTTATTGTCACACGTGACAAGTCACAGTGAAATTCTTTGCTTGCATACCAAAGGTATGCCAATAGTCGCCACGTAGAGGGCGTTTACAAAGTTACAAAATATCCCCGTACCAGGTGCCCTTTTGTTCTCCACCCTTCCCCCTTCCCCTCCCTCATGGCGGTCCCGCCACACCGGGTCCCCGTTGCCCTTCCCCCTCCCTCATAACAGTCCCCCCACGCCGGGTCCTCCTTTGTTCCTTCCCCCAGCAGCGGTGTCCTCATCCACATGGTCCATCCTCATCCATCGGTGGGAACCATCATCGACTGCCGCACCGACCTCTCCACTGTTACCAATGCTGGCTCTGAACAATCCCATAAACCTAATACCCCAACTTATTTTCCTTGCACCATTCTCTCACACTTGCCCAGCAGCTCTCCTTTGATTTTCTTGTCAGCCACCTGTATTAAGGAGTTATTTACATTGGACAGCTAACCTATGAACATGTTTTCGTGATGTGGGAGAAAAACTGAGCGCCCCAGGGAAGTCCCCATGTGCTCAAAGGGAGAATGCACAATCTCCACACATACAGCATATGAGGTCAGGGTCTAAACCATATCTGCTGGAGCTAAGCAACAGTACTATTAACTGCTGCACTAACGTGACGCCCATTGACCAATTCCATAGACCATTTCTTCAGAGCACTAACTCAGAGGTTTTAATGAACCCAACATCCCTAGCTCAATTAGGTGAGCCTTTCCTCTGCTTCCTCTATTGCAAATACATCCTTCCTTTGGTAGGGAGCCCAGACCTGTGAACAACATTCTAGACGCTGCCTCACCCAGTCCCCACCTAATTAGAACAAGACGTTTCTATTGTAGAAAAGAAAATGCTGGAGGATATTCAGCGGTCTGGCAGCATTTGTTGAGGATGTGGACAGACGATGTTTCGGGTCAGGACCTTCTTCAGACTGATGGAGTGGAGGGAAGAAAGCTGGAAAAGAAAGGTTGGGGAGGGATAAAGCCTTGTAAGTGATAGTAGAAACAGTTAAAGGTGGGTGATTGAAAGATGGTTGGAGTGAGTGACATTGGCTGGAGGAGACAAGGAGAGAAAAGGATGTCAGATATGGAAGGAAGATGTGTGAAATATGAATGGCGGAGTAGTACGAATAGCCTAATTCTACTCCGATCACTCACGATCATGTGATCTTCTGATTATCTGCCATGCTTTGTCCTGTCTCTCTCCTTTTCCAGCTTTCTTCTCCTTCCCCTACAATCAGTCTGAAGAAGGGTCTTGACTCAAAATGTCACCTATTCAAGTTCTCCAGAGATGCTACCTGACCTGCTGAGTCACTCCAGCACTCCACCAATTGTCTCAAGCTTTCTGAATTTTTTTGGCAATATTATGTTTCTTCTTCTTTGATCAAACAGTATCTCAAACTTCTTGTGAAAGACAGGCGTAGACCAGAGGGATTGTTTGGCTTAAAAGGATATTGCTTGTAAACTAAATATCAATTCTTCAAATATTTGCCATTGCATATTTATTGTCATAACTTTTTAATGTAGTATACCAAGTTACATTCACACACTCACATCTCCTAACTTCACAATTTGTTTTATAGAATGCCATAGTCATGCAGCATTGAAACATGCCCTTTAGCCCAATTTACCCACACCGACCAACATCCCCTATCTACACTAATCCCATCTGCCTGCGTTTGGCCCCAATCCCTCCAAACCTTTCCTATCCACGTACCTGTCCAAATGATTTTTAAACATTGTGATAGTATCTGCCTCAAATACTTCTATGGCAACACGTTCCTTATACCTAGCACCCTTGGTGTAAAAACAGCTGCCCCTCAGGTTCTTGTTAAATCTTTCTCACTCACCTTAAACCTAAATTCTTTGGTTCTTGATTCCCCTACTCTGGATAAAAGACTCTGCAGTTACCCTATCTAATCCTTTCATGATCTTATACACCTCTATAAGATCACCCTTCGTCCTCCTGCGCTCCAAAGGAATAAAATTATAGCCTGCTCAACCTCTCCCTATGCTCAGGCCCTCACATTCTGGTAACATCCTTGTAAATCTTCTTTCTACCCGTTTCCAGTTAACCAACATCTTTCCTATAATAGGATGACCAAAACTGAACACAATACTCCAATGTGGCCTCGGCAATGTCCTGTAAAACTGTAACATAAACTTTCAACTTCTATACTCAATGCTCTGAATGGTGAGGGCCAATGTGCCGAAAGCCTTCTTCATCACCCTATCTACCTGTGACGCCACTTTCAAGGAATTATGTGCATGCACTCCCAGGTCCCTCTGTTCTACAATGCTCCCCCGAGCCCTGCCATTCACCATGTAAATCCTGCCCTGGGTAGACTTCCTAAAATGCAACACCTCCTACCTCTCGGTATTAAATTATATCAACCATTCCTCAACCCACCTGCCCAACCGATCAAGATCCTGCTGCAATTTTTGACAACCATCTTCGCTGTCTACAATACCACACACTTTACTCTCATCTGCAAACTTACTAATCATGCCTTGTACATTCTCATCTAAATCATCAATATAGATGACAAACAGCAATGGTTCCAGTAACAAAACCCGACGGACACCACTAATCACAGGCCTCCAGCCTAAAAAACAACCTTCCACCATCACCCTCTGTGGAGACCTAGGACAGAAAGTCTGAAGAAAGGTCTCGACCCGAAACATCACCCATTCCTTCTCTCCAGAGATGCTGCCTTGTCCCGTTGAATTACTCCAGCTTTTTAAGTCTATCTTCAGTTTAAACCAGCATCTGCAGTTCCTTCCTACAAACCCTCTACTTCCTACCATGAAGCCAATGTTCTATCTTGTTAACGAGCTCTCCTTGGATCCCAAGTGATCTAACCTCCCAGAGTAGTCTGCCATGTGGAACCTTGTCAAATGCCTTACTGCAATCCAATATTGAATCTTTATTCAATATAACATCTTGGTGTCAGATTGAACTACATCTCTCTCAATTTTTACTTAACATTCTATTATTTTTTGATCACTGTTGCCCAAGAACATATAAAATTCTTAAGGGGTTGGAGAGGCTAGATGCGGGAAGATTGTTCCCGATGTTGGGGAAGTCCAGAACCAGGGGTCACAGCTTAAGGATAAGGGGGAAGTCTTTTAGGAGCGAGATGAGAAAATATTTCTTCACACAGAGTGGTGAGTCTGTGGAATTCTCTGCCACAGAAGGTAGTTGAGGCCAGTTCATTGGCTATATTTAAGAGGGAGTTAGATGTGGCCCTTGTGGCTAAAGGGATCAGGGGGTATGGAGAGAAGGCAGGTACAGGTTACTGAGCTGGATGATCAGCCATGATCATATTGAATGGCGGTGCAGGCTCGAAGGGCCGAATGGCCTACTCCTGCACCTATTTTCTATGTTTCTATGTTTCTAAGACCCATTAACCACCAGATTAACTATGAAGGAACCATATTTCCTGATTAATCTCCCTGCTTACTGACCAGAAGGTTTTATCTTACATTCTCCATGAATTTGTCTTCCACGCTATTACCATCCAGTCTTTACGTACATTACAGTTCCCAATGATCATTACATTACATTCTGTTACTTGCATATCTAATTTCCCGATTTAAACCATACCAGGTATCGCCACAGTATTTTAGGTTGAGTATTGTGAATAGCTGTTGCCAATTAAAGCAGGCTTGCGCTTTGGAAAGTTAATCACCACCGAATTAAGCAGGTAACTGGAATACTGACAGTGCCAAGTGAATCAGGCTTCGGAAGGTGTCTCAAATGTGAAACGACATGCTCGAGGTTTTCAGCTACTGCATCAGAGATATTCTAATGGAGTAGGTGAAGAAAAGAAACAAAAATATTTGTTTAGTTTAGTTTAATTTAGTTGTTTAGGGATACAGCGTGGAAACAGGCCCTTCGGCCCACTGAGTCCACACCGACCAGTGTTCCCGGACACTAGCACTATCTTACACACCAGGTACAATTTGCAATTTTTACCAAAGACAAATTAACCTACAAATCTGTATGTCTTTGGAGTGTGGGAGGAAACCAGAGCACCCGGAGAAAACACACGCGGACACAGGGAGAACGTACAAACTCCATACAGACAGCACCTGTGGTCAGGATCGAACCCGGGTCTCTGGTGCTGTAAGGCAACAACTCTAGTGCTGACCCACTGTGCAGCCCTTGATTTATATGTTTATATATTTCTAAGGCCCCAAGACATCCTCCAGTCACTTGCACAACATTAGTTACTTGAGGACACTGACGAAGCTGTGCTCATTTCATTTGAGCGAGAGAAATTTCTGCAGGAGGTTGAATTGTGGTGTTCAAGATAATAAAAGAATAAATGAGAACATTTTGTTTTGATTCTTGAGCGAGATCAAAAGGCATTGATTTAAGGTAATTGACAACAAAACCAACACAAAACTGAGGAGAATTTATATTGCCCTGTTAGTCATTATTTGGAAAAATGCACTAACAGAATAGTTGGTGAAAAGTAAACAATACCCCAAAGATAATTTTTTGGGGAGGCGCAGTGGCACAGCGGTAGAGATGCTGCCTTACAGCGCCAGAGACCCGGGTTCAATCCTGACCACGGGTGATGTCCGTATGGAGTTTGTACATTCTCCCTGTGACCATGTCGGTTTTCTCTGGGTGCTCTGGTTTTCTCCCACACTCCAAAGATGTATAGGTTTGTAGGTTTAGGTTTGGCTTTGGTAAAATTGTATATCATCCCTAGTGTGTAGGATAGTGCTAGTGTACAGGATGATCGCCAGTCGGCACGGACTCGGTGGGCCAAAGGGCGTGTTTCCACGCTGTATCTCTAAAGTCTGAAGTCCAAAGTAGGGTTAATGTACACTTGAAAAGAAAGTACTAAAAAAGGGGGTGAATTGGATGGATCTTTCAAAGAGTTGGCATAGGCCCAGTGGATGAAATGTCTTGCTGTTATGGTGTGCTACTGTTTGATTCCATTTAGTATGTGACTTTGCTTCTTCTTCGTCTTGCCCTTCCTGCAGCAGAAAGCTCCAGGCAAGACAGCTGGAACAGCCGAATAACTCTTTGCACAATGCTTCTCAGCAGTGGAGGAGCTGGAAGATGAATTATTTAATGAAAAGCACATCTGACAAGCTTGATACTCTTCACGTGGAAGTCTGAAACCTGCATATTTTAGCGCTCGCTGGTTTGTCAAAGTTCCAAGGAAATATAATCTCCCTTTCCACAAGTTTCAGCTGTCAACGATAAATTCTGGTCAAAATGATGAGAGTTTCTGGCACAATTGCACTCAGTCCCCATTGTGATGTTATTTTTACTCAGGTCTTGTTTGGTGCCAAATTTTTCTCCCTTCATCCCTTCTCGCAGGATTTAATAAAGATATATATTTTTAAAGTCTTAAATCCCCTAAATATTGCCCCCACAGCAGAGCTAATGCACTTTTACCCGAAATGCTGATGGAATGCTAAGATTTCTTGTGCTGGCAAAATAATTTTTAACTACTCCACCAATTGTAGAAAGTTAGCATAATGGACAGGGGCATTAGTCCAAGATGGACTTTCATTTGTGTTCAGTATAATCATGCCTCCTTCCAAGTCAGGACAGGGGCATTGATGTAATAGAAAAATGCAGTGTATAAAGGGAAAAGCCAGCTCAGCAAACCCACCCCATCCAATCAGTGTAAGTATTTGCAAAAGCAACATTCTTTCAAAACACAGAACATGTACTGTCTCATCAGGTTTCAGAGCAGCCACCCCCTTAGGTGCTTTTATATTTATTGGGGGGTTTGAGGATCAACACTCAACAGCAGAACTATAATCCTGTGAGTGCAGTGCTCCTGCCTGATATCAGTCGTGAGGACCGTTAATCATTGATGGTAGATGCATGGATCGCACTGTTGCTAGCGTGGTGCTCTGTGGTGAAATTACTGGACTGGTAAACCAGAGGCCTGCACTAACAATCCAGAGTGAATTGAAATCTCAGCACATCAATTCTGGAACTTAAATTCAGTCAATAATTTGAAATCAGCATCTGTCTCAGTAATGATCATAAAAAAAACCCCATTTAACTTAAAAAAATAAAACATATGGTTTCGGAAAGAAGATCTGGCTAAACAAGGCTGTTTCTGCTTCGTAGCTCCAACAACAATCCTAACCTCCAGTGCTATTTGTGTAGATTTTGCATGTTTGCTCTGTGACATGTGGGTTTCACGCATTTCAAAGGTATATGTATTGGTAAGTTAATTGGCCACTGTAATTTGTCTCTATTACAAGTGTGAGTGGAAGAATCTGGAGGGAACCTGTGGAATTGTGAGATGCAATAAATGGTACTCGTGTGAATGGGTGCATGGTGATTGGCATGGACTCGGTACACCCAAGGGCCTGTTTTTGCACTATGACCTCTTCATCGTCCAATTCACCAACCTCCTTGAGCAAAACACAAACTGCTGGAGGAATTCAGCGCATCAGGCAGCATCTGGAAATGGACAGATGATTTTTCAGGTCAGGCTATTCTTCAAAAGAAGGAAGGGTCTTTAGACTTTATAAATACAGAGTGGAAACAGGCCCTTTGGCCCACTGAGTCCGTGCCGACCAGCGATCACCCGGTACACTAACACTGTCCTGCACAAGAGGGACAATATTTTACAACTACGGCACAGTGACGCAGAGGTAGAGTTGTTGCCTTATAGCGCCAGAGACCCGGGTTTGATTCTGACTGCAGGGGCTGTCTATACAGAGTTTGTACCTTCCCCGGTGGTGCTCCGGTTTTCTCCAACTTTCCAGAGACGTGCAGGTTTGTAGAAGTTGATGCTTCTGTAAAAATTGACCCTAATGTGTAGAATAGAACTAGTGTAGGGGTGATCGTTTGTAGGCGTGGAATCGGTGGGTCGAAGGGCCTGCCTTTAAACTAAACTAAACTAACACCTTCCCCAGCCAACAATGGGCCACGATGGGCTCCACCCTTCCTGAGGTAATCTGTTGCCGGCCATGGTTTATTCTGGTCTTTTCTCAACTCCAGTTTATTAGCTTCTGTAAAAATTGTCCTTAATCTGTCAGATAGAACTAGTGTACAGCTGATCGGTGGTTGGCGTGGATTCAGTGGGCTGAAGGGCCTGTCTTTAAACTAAACTAAACTAACACCTTCCCCAGCCAACAATGGGCCATTATGGGCTTCACCCTTCCCGTGGTCAACTGTTGCCAGCCCTGATTTGTTCCGGCCTTTCCTCACCTGCAGTTTATTTCTCTCCCCCCACCACCTCTACTGCCAGTTTGAAGAAAGGTTCCAACCTGAAACGTCACCTGTTCCTTTTCTCCAGAGATGCTGCCTGATCCACCAAGTTACTCTCAGCATTTTGTATCTACAGTATCTTCGGTATAAACCAGCATCTGCAGTGCTTCCCTATACAAACTAAACTACTGTGATGGTATCTGACAGAAACCTGGCACAGTGCTTAAGGCCACATAGGTTTGGCAATGTTTTGACTTCTTTGCCTTCACATTAGCATCATTTTCTCTGACTGGTTGCAAACCACTTACATCTACTTTTAGCCCAAAATAAACGATTTATTTTTTGTGTGAACTCACACACACCTCTTTCAAGTTTTGCTTTGTGTTTGTGTTCCCTTCTGAGCATCCAATCTTGTACGGGGTTAATTAGCAGGGAAATAGGATTGTACTGTGAACAAGTATAGGCTCGATGGGCAGAATGGCCTCCCTTTAATGATATTGGTTTGTTATTATCGTACTTATCAAGATGTAGTGAAAAAATTGTTTCCCCCCCATAATGCCCAGGCAAACCATAGCATACATGAGCATTATCAAACCATACATGAGTACAGTGGGTATTGCAAAAAGAGAAAGGAAGAAGAGTGCAGATTATCGTGTTACAATTATAGATAAAGCGCAAAGTAAAAGAAAAAAGTCCAAAGCTCCCAATGAGGCAGATTGGGAGATCAGGAATACATATATGGCTTTTGAGAGGCTCGTTCAACAGTCTGATAACAAGGGGGCAGAAGCTGTTCTTCACTCTGGTGGCACACGCTTTCAGGCTTTTGTATCTGCTGCCCAACAGGAGAGGGGAGAAGAGGGAATGACCGGGGTGTGAGTGGTCCTTGATTAGGTTGGCTGCTTTCCCGAGGCAGAATGGAGTTGTTCAGATGGAGTTGATGAGCGGGTTTGTGTGATGGACTGGGCTGCATCCACAACCCTCTGCAATTTTTTTGCAGTCTTGGTCAGAGTAGTTGCCAAATTTAACTGCAATGCATCTTTCTGTCTATGATGCATTTGTGGAAATTGTTGATAGTTATTGGAGACATGCCAAATTTCCTTAGTCTACTGAGGAAAAAAAAATGGAAAGTATCTGATTGACAATCTAAAGTTTTAACTTTGGAGGAATGGGCTCATGGTAAAGGTGCCTGGGCATTGTCAAGTGGTTTTGGTTGTGTGGGCTGTACTGGGCCTTCCCTGATTATGACAGTGGAAAAGAAGCTCAAAAATAGGCACGGTTTAGGTTTAACCTGAGCAAGTATGATAATTTTTTTTCCTCATTGTCCAAAAAACTTTGCATACAATCAAAAATACCCACTCTTCAGTGAGAGTTGATTAGTGGGAAAGTTAACGATAAGACGCAGTCGCAGTACACCTCTGACGCCTGCACCTACGCACTGATATGTGGAAGTCAGGAACAAGCTGTCAGATTCTGCTTGACTTGATGATGATGATCGAAGGGCCGAATGGCCTACTCCTGCACCTATTGTCTATTGTCTATTGTCTATTGTCTATAAAAGGATGGGACACACTAGATGCAGGAAAAATGTTCCCAATGTTGGGGGAGTCCAGAACCAGGGGCCACAGTCTTAGAATAAGGGGGAGGCCGTTTAAAACTGAGGTGAGCAGGAACTTTTTCACCCAAAGAGTTGTGAATTTATAGAATTCTCTGCCACAGAGGCAGTGGAGACCAAATCACTGGATGAATTTAAGAGAGAGTTAGATAGAGCTCTAGGGGCTAGTGGAATCAAGGGATATGGGGAGAAGTTGGGCACAGGTTACTGATTGTGGATGATCAGCCATGATCACAATGAATCGCAGTGCTGGCTCGAAGGGCCAATGGCCTCCTCCTGCACCTATTTTCTATGTTTCTATGATACTTTATTGTCACATGTACCTAGGTACAGTGAAATTCCTTGTTTTGCATTCAATCCAGTGAAATCCTACCATAGATAAGCCCAATCATAACCAAGTACAAAAGTGTACAAACAGGAGAGGGGAGAAGAGGGAATGACCGGGGTCTGAGTGGTCCTTGACTAAGTTGGCTGCTTTTCTGAGGCAGAATGAAGTATAGATGAAGTTGATGAGGTTTGCCTGATGTGCTGGGCCGCATCCACAATAAATACAAACGATTGTCGGGTAATAGTAGTCTTCACCGAGACCATACACAAAGAATCACAAGGCTTCTGGCATGTACAAAGTTCTTAAGAGTGCAGTGTTATCTTGGCCTTAAAGGGTCGTTGTCCTGGTGGCACTGATCCTCTCCTCCGTCTGCAGCCATCTTGAAAATGGCAACCAGACCTTCCACTCACTACTGCACTTGCCTCTGAATCCTGCAGTGCAGTACTCTGCATCCATCACCCAGCTTTATGCCTAGGATATCCATATTCTCCAGAGATGCTGCCTGGCCCGTTGCGTTACTCCAGCACTTTGTGTCTTTTGTGTAGGAAGGAACTGCAGATGCTGGTTTAAACCAAAGATAGACACAAAATGCTGGAGTAACTCAGCGGGACAAGCAGCATCTCTGGAGAGAAGGAATGGGTGACATATCTGGTCGAGAACCTTCTTCAGACCAGTCAGGGGAAAGGGAAACGAGAGGTATAGACAGCAATGTTGAGAGATATGGAACAAATGAATGAAAGATATGCAAAAAAATAATGATGATAACGGAACTGTGGTAGCGAGTCTGGGTTAAAATGTGGTGCTAGAGTCGGAGAGCAGGAGGAATCACAGAGGGGGAGCAGTGAGAGAGGATGTGGCAGAACTCTCGTCGGAGAGAAGAGGAGAACTTCTTCAAAGTAGACATACCTTGAGCAGATAAAATATGTAGGAAGGGATGGCAAATGCTGGTTTAAACTGAAGATAGACACAGAATGCTGGAGTAACTCAGCAGGACAGGCAGCATCTCTGGAGAGAAGGAATGGGTGAGGTTTGGGTTTGTTTGTTCCAACTTCTATATCTGCATCAGGATCATGTGAGGGTGGGGAGTGAGTCTGGGAAATGGGCTGTATCGAGTATGATCTTGACCAGTGAAGAATGAATAATGACCGGTTTGTTAAGTGAACGTCATCACAGTTGTGAGAGGTATAAGGGAGTCTAGAATCTGTCAAGCAAAAGAACCACGGATTCACGTGTGAAAATAATAATAGAAAGGAAAAGAGTATTTAATGATACAAATCTCCAGAGCCTATACTCTAGGATACAGTTTCAAAATAAATATGTGATGAAATTCCAGGTGTATTAGTTTCAGTATTGAAATCTGGCTAGGTTAGAGAATTCTGCCACTTCAAATGTAATGGGTCACTGATTTTATTTTAAAAGGAACAGTGGTAGAGTTGCTGCCTTACAGTGCCAGAGATCCAGGTTCGATCCTGACTATGAGTGCCATCTGTACGGAGTTTGTGCCTGCTCCCTGTGACCGCGCGGGTTTTCTCCGGGTGCTCCAGTTTCCTCCTACATTGCAAAGATGTACTAGTTTGTAGGTTAT
This sequence comes from Rhinoraja longicauda, assembly GCF_053455715.1. Lineage (NCBI taxonomy): Eukaryota > Metazoa > Chordata > Chondrichthyes > Rajiformes > Arhynchobatidae > Rhinoraja > Rhinoraja longicauda. The sequence continues at coordinate 27,053,861 of NC_135959.1, read as the reverse complement.
GCAGGAAGGAACTGCAGATCATGGTTTACACCGAAGATAGACACAAAATGCTTGAGCAACTCAGCGAGTCAGGCAACATCTCTGGAGAAAAGGAATACGTAACATTTCTGGTCTCGACCGGAGACATTGCCTATTCCTTTTCTCCAGAGATGCTGCCTGACCCGTTGAGTTACTCCAGTATTTTATGACTATCTTTACGTTTGTAGGTTTATTTCTGTAATTTGTCCCCAGTGTGTAGGATAGTGCTAGTGTTTGGGTGATCACTGGTCGACATGGGTTCGGTGGCTGAAGGGCCTGTTTCCACGCCATATATCTAAAGTCTATAGTAAAATCTAATGGGTGGAGATTGCATGTGGTGGATGTGTGACAGACGGTTGGGTTGAATGCAGATTTCCAGCTCGTGAACTGACACTTGACAACAATGTGGAGGCGTTTGGAAAGTTTAAATAAAAATGCGAACTGTTGTTCAACAGTTCCCTGAAAGGCACGAGAGAAGGTCAACTGCATCCTTCCATGGATTGGAGAGAATGGGCTGGGATGGTTTCAACAACTGCGAAATGGTGAGTCACAGAACTAGAGTTCTGATAAGATCTTCAAAAACATTCAGCACAGTCTGAATCACTGCATTCGCTTCGTTGCATTCCAAAGCCAGAGGCAAGAATCAGGTGCGCTTGCTGAAGATTTCGCTGCACAGCTCAGAAGCACAGCCAGCGAATGCAAATTCAAGGAAATGGACTGTGGACTGCCCACCTGAGGATCAGCATACACAGCCATGCAGAATAGACCGAGCCAAAAAAACAACACGCAAGAGGAACTCAGCGAGCAAAGCAGCATCAGTTCAAATACCTGATAGTTGTCGGAAAGTAGCTGTTTTGAAGCTGTAGTGTGGGACTTCAGACCTACACCTTCTGCCCGATGGTAGCTATGAGAAGAAGACATGGTCGAGATGGCAGTGATCCTCCATGACAGATGCATTCTTCTTGAGGCAGCATCTCATGTGGATGCTGTTGTTGGTGAGGAAGGCTGTGCCCATGATGGACTAGGGTGAGTCCACCACTTACTGCAACTTATTCAAGAGTCAAGTCATGATTGTTTTTATTGTCATATGTCCTGAAAGGGAACAATGAAATTCTTGCATCATCATAGCAAATACATTTCTGTGCATTGGAATTGTCATACTAGACCATGATGCAACCAGTTAATAAATACCTTCGATTTGTGCCTGACCTGCTGAGTTACTCCAGCATTTTGTGAATAAATACCTTCGATTTGTACCAGCATCTGCAGTTATTTTCTTATACTACTGGTTGTCACGGTGCGGTACAGTGGCACAGCGGTAGAGTTGCCGCTTTACAGAAGATAGAGAACTGGGTTCAATCCTGATTATGGGTTCTGTCTGAACAGACTTTATACGTTCTCCCCATGACCTGCGTGGGTTTTTTTCCGAGAGCTCCAGATTCCTCCCACACTCCAAAGATGTACAGGTTTGTAAACCACCGGGTGGCGCCAGCAATGGCTGCCACGCCAACAGTCTGTCTGTCCTTTCTTTCTTTGTATTTTAATTGTATGTGTTAAATGTATGTTTTTAGTGTTCTTTAGCTTGTTTTATGTGGGAGGTAGGGTGGGGGGGTTGGGGAAACTTTTTCTAATCTCTTACCTCGACGGAGTTGCAAATTTTTTCCATAACGTATCTCCGTCCGCACTGCGGCCTAACATCGAGGAGTTGGCGGCCTTTGCTGGAGACTGATTTTGAGAGCTCCACCGCGGGAGCCTGCAGGACTTACCATTGCGGAGCCTGCAATCCCTTTGCCAGAGGTCGACCTCGGAGCTCCAATCATGGGTGCTTGCGGACTTAACATCACGGAGCCCGCGGTCTCTGGTCAAAGACCAACTTCGGGAACCAAGCCACGGGAGTTTCGTCCGCCCCGATGCAGGAGTTTCGATCGCCCCGACGCGAGAGTTTCGATTGCCCCGACCCGGGAGTTTCGATCGACTGACGCGGGCGTTTCGATTGCCCCGACACAGGGGCTTCGACCGCCAACTGCCGGAGCTTCGATTCCCCGACTGCGGATGGTTTGACTGCCCCGACCGCGGGAGAATAAAGAGGAAGACAATTTGACTTTTTTGCATTCCATCACAGTGAGGAATGTGGGGAATCCACTGTGGGGGATCCACTGTGGGGGATGTTTATGTTAACTTTTATGTATTTGTGTGTTTTGTTGCTTTTTTTCCCCGTATGGCTGTATGGTAATTCGCATATCACTGTACCTTAATTGGTACATGTGACAATAAAAGACCTTTGAAACCTTTAATTGGCTTGGTAAAATTGTAAAATTGTCCTGGTGTGTGGGATAGTGTTAGTGTATGGAGATCGCCGGTTGGTGCGGACTCAGTGGGCCGAAGAGCCTGTTTCCGTACTCGATCTATAAACTAAAAAATACACTTCCTACGGTGCATCTGTAAAAGTTTGTTAGAGTAGTCAGTGACCTGCTGAAAGTAGAGGCGCAAGTGTGCCTTCTTCATAACCTCATGTACTGTATGTGCTTTGCGCGGAATATGATCATGTAGCTCGGGCAAGTAAAGGCCACTCCCATGGGACTGGTGGGAACTGAAGACTGGGAAAAGATGGGGGTGGTGGGAGAGCAGAAGCAAAGACCAAGGCCATGATCCATGCTGACATTGCCAGGGGAAGCCTTATTGAAACCTTTTCTTTAAATTCACATCATGTAAGGTTGTTGCACTAAAAAAACAATGTTAGTCGCTATCATGTTAATCACACACATTAGCAATGATTAACTGACATCTGTTATTAATGTGATGAATTGTGTTTGCTTTAATGTATTTAATTAAGTAAAATATTTTAAATATTCTGACTAATTTAATGTTTTTGTTCAAATTTCAGTATTTTTTTTTAAATGTTCAATTTTTTGGCCATGAATTCTTTTGAATGCTTCTGAAGGTCAGGGACATAACAGCTTTGTCATAAGGGGATGTGATTTGTGAGAGAAAACGGAGTTATGTGCATTAATTCAAATGAGAATCTGTCTTTGGGGAAAAAAAACCTCTTCTAATGTAAACTGCAAGCAGTAATCAGTTTGAAATTGAATAGGCAGCTTTGTAAACATACAGTGATGTCCACAGAACACAGGTTACCCAAGAGATATAGTTTGCAAACTCACATCAGCCACCATCAGACAATTGATCATCAAAGCAAGCATCAGATAGCAGCTGAGTTATTTTGCATCATTGTGACAGAAATCAATGAATCAACAGACACAAATTAAGAATCTATCTATCTCTGCCTTAAATATATCCACTGACTTGGCCTCCACAGCCTCCTGTGGCAAAGAATTCCACAGATTCACCGCCCACTGACTAAAGAAATTCTTCCTCATCTCCTTCCTTAAAGAACGTCCTTTAATTCTGAGGCAATGACCTCAAGTCCTAGACTCCCCCACTAGTGGAATCATCTCTCCACTCAATCCAAGCCTTTCACTATTCTGTACGTTTCAATGAAGACCCCCCTCATTCTTCTAAACTCCAGCGAGTACCGGCCCAGCGCCATCAAAAGCTCGTCATATGTTAACCTACTCATTCCTGGGATAATTCTTGTAAACCTCCTCAGGATCCTCTCCAGAGCCCACACATCCTTCCTCAGATATGGAGCCCAATACTGCTCGCAATATTCCAAATGCGGCCTGACCAGTGCCTTATAGAGACTCAGCATTACATCCCTGTTTTTGTATACAAGCCCTCTTGAAATAGAGGGCTTTCAATAGCATTTAAATAGCATTTACAGTAAGAGCTAGAATTGGGCTTGCTTGTGTAAAAAGCAAACTGCTGGAGGAAATTGTTTGGTTAGGCACCATCTGTAAAGGGAAATGGATTGACAATTGATAATTCGGGCTGTGTCCCATTAATTATCAATAATTGGGATATTTGTGTATAAGTGTGTGTGGTGAATTGTCTTTGGTTTTCCAAGATGTTCTCAAGTTCACCAGGTGCTTACTATATTTCCATATTTCACTTGTTGGTGTTGCCACTTTGACGTGATGGAAAAGCTAGCAAGTGCTTAAGATCCTGAGAGCTGAACTATCTGTAGCTACGTTCCTGGCAGAGACAGCAAGGGTGGCCCGGTCGAGGGGGAGGATCCTATTGAAGAAGAAGACCTCAATGGCGAAACAGGCAGAAGATGGTGGCTAGTCAGTAGGTGGAACACCACCACAGCTGCGAAGTTGGAGATTCACAAGACAGCGCAAGGAAACCAGAAACCCCGGTGCAATCCTGAGCACGGGTGCTGTCTTTACGGAGCTTGTACATTCTCCCTGTGACTGCATGGGTTTTCTCCGGGTGCTCCAGTTTCCTCCCACGCTTCAAAGAAGTACAGGACTGTAGCTTAATTGGCTTTGGTAAGATGTACAAATTGTCTCTAGTGTGTGTAGGTTAGTGTATGGGATGATCACTGACCGGCACGGACTCAGTGGGCTGAAGGGCCTGTTTCCACGCTGTATCTCTAAAGTCTAAAGTCTAAAGTCATCCCAGCTCCCCTCACCCACTTGTACTAAGACTAATTATCAAGCATGTCTCTGAGATGCAGAGGTGAATTGGAGCATCCGGAAAAAATCCACGCAGTCAAAGAGAGAATGTGCAAACTCCACAGAGACAGCATCATGGGTCACGATTGAACCTGGCTCTATGGGTTGTGAGGCAACAGCTTTACCAGATGCATCACTGCGCTGCTCATTATTGCACTGAGTATAGAAGTGGATATGCATTCCCTTTTCTTTGGAAGGGTGTGGGGTGATAAGAGACCAGGTTATTCTCCATATCCCAGGATATCCTATTCAATTCATAAAACTCTAGCTCTCCCAGCAACCACATTCCCAGGATTTTCATCATCCTTTGTCCGAAAAATGCACTTAATTTCGCTCCTGAATGATCTCTCTCAAATGATAAGATTACTTGGCCTTGTTCTTGAATCTCCCCCCGCCCGAGAAATAGTTTCTTTATTTCAATCCCATCCAACCTGTTTAACATTATAATCACCTCAATTAGATCAATCCTCGGTCCTCTGTAGCCAGGGGAATACAGACTGAAGAAGGAACTTAGTGAAGTGTGAAATTAATGGTTGAGGTATCACAGGAGGTGCATATCCATGTTCTGATCTGCGTTCCTGGGGTGCAAAATCAGTGTAACAAAAGCGCAAAGGGGGAAAGGTACTATTATTGTATTTATTGCAATGTTATATTATTTGTGAGGCAATATGTAAGTTGCTTCCACTGCAATTTAGTGCATTCAGCGGATTACAATGTCAGCCATGTTATTTAGCACCGAGGTTTACTGATGTATGTGACAATTAAAGAATAGTAGCGGGTGGGGACTGAGCTGCAGCCTGAGTAAACTTCTATTAAATACAAGTTGTTTTCACAAGGTTTACTCTTAACTGGATTGGATTTTACTTTATACACTCAGATCAGTGTTTATCAGGCAACGCATCTGTTGTGTACTCTCCTCATTATGATGAAAGATCTGTGTGCAATATCTGTTTTACTCATCTGTTGGGTTTTTCCAACTTCAAAACAAATAAACTGATATTTCAGTACAATTATTTCTAATTCCGGTCATAGATAATCTCAATGTCAGTGCTGGAGAGTGAACCAGTTAACCATTTACATTCTTAGCATGAATTCTGTGTTTGGTTTCAACTTAAATAAATGTGATGGCTACAGAATGCAGGTAACATGGTGTAGAAGTTTAGAGACTTTATAGTGTTTATTCACCACTCTACATGTGAATATTGATTATATTTACAGTTTACATGTTTACAATGACTTCTGGAGTCTCTCTGGAAATTGAATCCTGTATTTTCTGCCGTGAATTGCAGATTATACATTTTCCATAAAATTTGCACATTTAAAAGACTGCTTGTTGCCGAGTCTATTAGATCCCATGGTACTTATGACTCAGGACTCCCATGGAATAGACTTGATGGGCCGAATGGCTTAATTCTACTTCTGTCACTTATGATGATTCAATGCCTTAGCCCCAAATGCTGAGGGTCTCAGGGTTACCTGGACCCATTGGGTCAGGTAGGATGGCCGAGGGTGCTGAGTCAAAAGGAAAGAGGTCAGAAGTCCATCGGGCTGATTGAAGGTAGGGCAAGGGGAGGCAAGGAATTTAGGATAAACAATTAAATTGCAAAGACCATTCATCCCCATATTCCCCAGGGCGGAGAGCTCAAAGAAAATCAGATAAGGTTGAGACATTGAGAGGGTCACAGGGAGAGAAGTCCTGGGATAGGAGGCTTGATGATCACAGAGCATGACAGGAAGAGAGTGCCTGCTGGTGATGGATGCAACATCTCCTGTGATCTAAGGATGATATGGGATGGATTGTGCTGCCACTTTGGGCTGTGATGAGAGGCCTTCATAAGTTCATAAGTTATACGAGCAGAATTAGGCATTTTGGCCCATCAAGCTAGATAGAGCTCTTAAGGATAGCGGAGTCAGGGGGTATGGGGAGAAGGCAGGAACGGGGTACTGATTGAGAATGATCAGCCATGATCACATTGAATTGCGGTGCTGGCTCGAAGGACCGAATGGCCTAATCCTGCACCTATTGTCTATTGTCTATTGTCTATAAGTCTACTCTGCCATTTAATCATTGCTGATCAATCTTTCTCTCTCAATCCCATTCTCCTGCCTTTTCCCCATAACCCCTGACACCCTTACTAATCAAGAATCTGTTAATTTCCGCATTAAAATATCCACTGACTTTGCCTCCACAGCCATATGTGGCAATTAATTCCACACATTCACTACCCTCTGACAAAAGAAACTGCTTCTCATCTTACAAAGGAATGTCCTTTAATCCTGAGGCTATGGCCTCTGGTCCTAGTGGAAACATCCTCTCCACATCCACTCTATCCAGGCCTTTCCCTATTCAATAAGTTTCAATGTCCCCACTCATCCTTCTAAACTCCAGCGAGTACAGTCCCAGTGCTGTCAAATGCTCATCATATGTTAACGCAATCATTTCTGGGATCATTCTCGTAAACCTCCTCGGGACCTTCGCCAATGCCAGCAGATCCTTCCTTAGATATGGGGCCCAAAACTGCTCACAATACTTCAAATGCGGTCTAATGGCTTTGCATCAGGAGGCTTCATGCGATGGGGTGAGGAGGGTGCATCGATCCGGGTTTGATCCTGACCACGGATGCTGTCTGTATGCAGTTTGTACGTTCTCCCTGTGACCGCATTGGTTTTCTCCCACACTCCAAAGACGTAAAGGTTTATAGGTTTGGGCTTTGGTAAAAATTGTAAATTGCACCTAATGTGTAGGATAATGTTAGTGCATGGGGATCGTTGGTCGGCGTAGACTTGATGGGCCTTGGGGCCCGTTTCTACGCTCTATCTCGCAAAGAATCAAAAGTTCAAAAGTCAGTTTATTGTCACGTGAACCGATTAAGGTACTGTAAAACTCGAATTACCATACAGCCATACTAAATAAAGCAACAAGACACACAACTAAGTAAAAGTTAACATAAACATCCACCATAGTGGATTCCCCACATTCCTCACTGTGATGGAAGGCAATAAAGTCTAAGCTTCTTCCTCTTTATTCTCCCGCGGTCTGGGCAGTCGAACCATCTGCAGTCGGTGCAATTGAAGCTCCCGTAGCCGGCGATTGAACCACTGCGTCGGGGCGATCGAAGCTCCCGCGTCGGGGCGGTTGAAACTCATGCGGCTTGGAGCTCCCAAAGTCGGTCTCTATCCAGGGCCCGCTAGCTCCATGATGTTAAAGTCCGCAGGCTCCCGCGGGTTGAAGCTCCAAAGTCGATCCCATGGTTGGAACTCCCGAAGTCGGTCTCCAGCAAAGGCCGCCAGCTCCTCGATGTTAGGCCGTAGTGCAGATGGAAATATGATATGGAAAAAAATCACATCTCCATCGAGGTAAGAGGTTTCCCCCAACACCCCCCGCCACCCCCCATATAAAACAAGCTAAAGAACACTAAAACAAACATTTAACACATGCTAAAAAAACAACAAAGAAGGAAGGGACGAGACAGACTGTTGGCGAGGCAGCCATTGCTGGCGCCACCCTGTGTTATCTGCTGTTATCTCTAAACTAACTGAACATATGCAGCTCCTCCCTCACCTCTCAGACATTTGGGGTAAGTGGAGCTGAACTAAAAGTGGAGCTGAATTATTGCCTGTGTTTACACCAGCATCTGACTGTCCAAGTTACAATCAAGCGACATAAGCAAATTAATAACAGTTGTATGTGGATTCCAGCTCCTGATTTAAGTTACAGAACAAGCACCCGAATACAAATCTACATTAGGAAAACAAAATGGCAGGCATTCCAAGATAGTGTCGATCACGGCGGCAAACTCGATCCAAGACAATGATTTTTGGTAAGGATATCCTTACTAAATATCGATCAGAACCAGCCTGCATCGGTAATATCAATAAATTGTCTCAAATTTGGATCAGTTGAAGACTAATTCCATTCCAACGTCTTCTGAGTCTGAAGAAGGGTCTCGACCTGAAAAGTTACCTATTCCTTTTCTCCAGAGATGCTGCCTGACCCGCTGAGTTACTCCAGAATGTTGCGTCTATCTTTGGTGTGAAGCAGCATCTGCAGTTCCTTCCTTTCATTCCAAGGTGCTTGATACCCTGTCCAAGGATAGCCTTGAAGTTATTTTTTTAATAACTTATTTATCTTGCTTCACAGTATTCATACAATGTATTGGAAATGTACAGTGTGTTAGAGATTAAAGAATAAAACGAGCATTTAAAAAAATTCTCAGAGAAATGTGGATCGAAAAGGCAGATAGCTGAAAATAAACTATCCTCAAGGCTGTCACATTTAGGAATCAAGAAGGAAAGGAATAGATACAGTGTTATCAATAAGAATATAGATGGAATGGACTGTGCACTCTAACCTCGGAGGGTCTGGTAGTATTGGATCACTACCCCCAGATTCTCCTCCACTTCACATGCACACCTCAACCTGGACACATAGTGTCAGTTCTTTATCATCACTAAAGATACTAGAGGAACAAGATAGACCACTCGACCCCAAAAACCGTGGTATGTCATGATGCCAATTTAGTAGGCAGAAACTTGCAGAAGCATTTAAAAAGAAAAATAATAAAAATCTGTGAATTGATAGATGAGATATATTCTGCATTTTTATGTTATCATCACACAGACTGTTCCCCCAAAACACTGATTACACTGCACGAGGCATAGCGAACGGCAGGTTTTGCCTACTAAAATGGCTCCTTTGCGTACTACACTTCAGTATAGGCGATTTCAACGGAGTGGTCCATCTTGTTCCTCTAGTATCTTTGATCATCACTGAGTCAAAATCCTGGGACCCCCGACTGGCTACCGTAACTTAACCACAAAGACCACAGCTCGCCACCACCATTTCACAGAGAATAACTGCTGAGCTCGACTGCAGTGCCTCGATACCACACATGAATAAAAGAATGGTACACCAGGAATCTCAAAGAGACCAATTAAAACGTATCAAGCAAAGGATGGACTTACACTGAGGGGAAAAGGCGGCAGAAGATCCTTTCCACAAATTATGGGAAGGCTGAGGTTTCACATGGAAAACAGCAACAAGAGAAGGAAACAGGCAGACAAGGGTTCCTTGGAGATCCACATCCTGGGAGAACATTTTATGGAATTCATTTTCTTCCAAAAAATTAAATATCCTCTTCGATACATGATGAGACAATAACTAGCACTTGAACTCCAAATAGAATTAGTCGTGGAGAAAAAAAAACTTTGTGGATAATCAACAGGTTAAAAAAAAACACCAATGCTTATTGCAAAAATTAAGGTTTTGAAGGAAAATGAAACATTTAATATTTGTCTTCAGTTTTCTCAGATCCGTTATGTTAATCCATTCATGAAGATCTCCGTCACTCTCCCCACAGCCATTTAGCACAATGCCAATAATTAATAAAATACTGGTCCCTTGAGGTAATGTTGCCAGATTAAATTAAAATTAATCTAATGATCTATTTGTGCAGCCAGTGCTCAGAAACAGCAGGAATGTGACAATGGAATAAAGTATACACAGGCAGAAAAAAAAGAGGCTCTTTATTTAGTTACCCTGGGCACTTGAACTGTCAGATCATTGGCTCTGTGGAGCGAAGATCAGAAGTCAGAGTAACTTAAGAGCCATAAAAAAATGTTTTCAATATGATTGAGCATCTTTTAGCAATGATGACATTTCATTATTATAAATAAAAATATGCAGAGAGCCAATCTAGTTTCTACCACACTCGAACTCAGTGCACTTCAGTAATGAAATAGAAGTACATTCTTTAAAAAAAGGTTTCTGTAAAACAATCAAATTGCAACACGATTATAATGAGTAGGAGCGTTTCTTAAATGAATATATATCCTAAGCATATAAAATTGCAGAGTAAATTTACCAAGTATTGCATAATTGCTGGTTATCAATTCAGTTCATTTGCTTTTATGATGAAAACCAAGATACACTCATGGACAAATATGAAGGCTTCTAAGCAAATCAAAACAACTGTGATGGTATTCCTTTGAATGCAGAGACAGGGCATTTTCAGGCGATGTATCTATTAGGCCCTATGAATCAAAGCACGTAAAAATTGTTCTCTAAGCTGCTTTTTGAAAGTTCACCTCTTGGGCATTTTACATTGAGTGTGACTAGGCTCTTGCTGGTTGAATATTGTTACTTATTATTGTTGTAAAAAGTAATATAACATATCACTAGAATCCTGAAATGATTAATAGAAATACTAGTACTCTTATTTATTTGCCAAGGCATAGAGCCACTGTGGACCAAGACGTGGGAGGCAGAATTAGTTAAATTAAGCACACAATGGTCGATGTAGACTTGGTGACTTGGGGAGTCCAGAACCAGGGGTCACAGCAAGTACAGGCCCAGTGCTGTCAAATGCTCATCATATGTTAACACAACTGCCCACACCACTGTACTGCCCACACCACTGTATCCCACACCACTGTATCCCACACCGCTGCGTTGCCCACACCACTGTATCCCACACCACTGCGCTGCCCACACCACTGCATTGCCCACACCACTGCGCTGCCCACACCACTGTGTTGCCCACACCACTGTGTTGCCCACACCACTACACTGCCCACACCACTGTGTTGCCCACACCACTGTGTTACCCACACCACTGCACTGCCCACACCACTGTTGTGCCCACACTACTGTACTGCCCACAACACTGTACTGCCCACATCACTGTGCTGCCCACACCACTGCGTTGCCCACATCACTGTTGTGCCCACACCACTGTGCTGCCCACAACACTGTGTTGCCCACAACACTGTACTGCCCACACCACTGTGCTGCTCACACCACTGTATCCCACACCACTGTACTGCCCACACCACTGTATCCCACACCACTGTAATGCCCACACCACTGTATCCCACACCACTGTGCTGCCCAATTTAATTCCCAAATAATTCACCCTGTATAATGTATGCACTCCAGCAACATGCACGGACATTTATTACGAGCAACCCTACAGCTGGATGAATAAATGCTTGATAATCTTTTGGACATTTGTTGTTTCAAGTCGATTAGCTGATAAATCAATGAGTAACATATACATAGCTCCATCCATTCATGGGCTATTAGTTCACTGAGTTTGTATATAGCACTAAGTGGATTACACGCAGCTCTCACCATAATCATCACAATTAGTTGTTGATAGATGGAACTATGCATGAAGAGAAAGTAATCAAGTTTTCATCAGATAACGTAGGCAGATAGGATTTGAATTGAAACAATTATGTGGGGAAATTGTGATATTCAGCAAGAATGACATTCCAAAGGGAGATGAATTAGTTAAATTAAAAGATGTTTCGCTTTTAAATTTACTTTACATTCCGATGACATGGCCTAGACATTTTGATTCTGATTACATCAAAATATTGGTGTTCGTTGCTTTTGCACCGTGAAGCTGATGGGAAACTTTTATGTTCCTAACTTATTATGGGAACCCGGAAGTTGCTGACAGTGACACGTTGCTCTCAATAGACAATAGACAATAATCAATAGGTGCAGGAAGAGGCCATTCGGCCCTTCGAGCCAGCACCGCCATTCAATGTGATCATGGCTGATCATTCTCAATCAGTACCCCATTCCTGCCTTCTCCCCATACCCCCTGACTCCGCTATCCTTAAGAGCTCTATCCAGCTCTCTCTTGAATGCATTCAGAGAATTGGCCTCCACTGCCTTCTGAGGCAGAGAATTCCACAGATTCACAACTCTCTGACTGAAAAAGTTTTTCCTCATCTCAGTTCTAAATGAATGGCCTACCCTCTCCTTCCGGCTGGGTCCTTTGCAGCTAAAGGAAATCATTTGGATTGCATCCAAGATGGCGCCCACCCCAGGCGACGTTTGTGTGCTGGTCACAGAAGTGGATCTGCAATCACACATTACTATCGCTCCATTCTCTTAAATCTCTACTCCAACTGATCTGTACCCTGTGGATGGGTCAATTGTGATCTTGTATTGTCTCTCCACTGACTGGGTAGCACGCAACAAAAGATTTTCACAGTACCTCGGTACATGTGACAATAAACTAAACTCAACTCATCCCAAGTCAACTCAAAAATTTAAAGAGATAAAATTGCATCCTTGTCACATAACCTTTTTGAATGCTGCCTCAGTAAATTGCATCTAATACGCCATCGGGTATTTCATGCAGGGCACAATTTCTGAAATGATCTGTGTTTTCCTCATGTACATCACATGTTTGTATGCCAGGCTCCAAAGATTTTGCAACACTCAATGCATGACTGCTGTCACATGTGTGAAATTCTATAGCACATTTGCCGTACAAACAGGATGCGGCTAGGAATGTGGTTGCTCCTCTCATGGTGTGTGATTCTGGATTCTGTGGCTGCCTGTCTCTAAGAGTATGAGTGCATGTGGATGTTCATAAGTTCATGTTCATAAGTGATGGGAGCAGAATTAGGCCATTCGGCCCATCATCTACTCTGCCATTCAATAATGGCTGATCTACGGTAACTCTCCCCCTCTACTCTATTCTCCTGTCTTCTCCCCATTACCCCTGACACCCCAACCCGTGTGTCCCTGCCTGTCTCTGAGTGTGCAGTTCCGCGTGGCTTATTGTCTCTCTCTGAATGTGGGAGAGTATGCATGGATGTGCGTTTGTCTATCTATGAGTGTGGGTCTTGATGAGCTTGTCACTGCCCATTCCCGTGAGGGGTTGTAGGTGCAGGCATGCTGCTTTTCTAGGGGCGTGGGGTGTTGACATTGATTGTTGTCTGCTTTGCCCAGATGCTACAGCTGTTACTGGTGGAGTAGAAAAGTAAAACGGCAAGTAACCAAATGCTCACTGTCCCACATGTGGATGGAACGGAGAGGTTCAGTGCTTCATCGCCCATTGAGTACTTTGGCATGTCCTGAGTCAAGCAAAGTGCTTTATTTCTGCAAGCTTCTTCTCTAAACAAAACAGTCAATACCTTGATCTAGTTTCTGCTTTATGTGTAGCTTCTAAAGCCCAGGCACATTAAAACAAACAAAAAGAATTAACTTTCACAACCATATGATGGGCAGCACGGTGGCGCAGCGGTAGAGTTGCTGCCTTACAGTGCCAGAGGCCCGGGTTCGATCCTGACTACAGGTGCTGTCTGTAAGGGATTTATACGCTCTCCCAGTGACCGCGTGGGTTTATTCTGGGTGCTCTGGTTTCCTCCAACACTCCAAAGACATACAGGTCTGTAGGTTAATTGGCTTCGGTAAAGATTGTAAATTGTCCCTAGTGTTCATGGTAGTGTTAGTTGGGGATCGTTGGTCGGCGTGGACTCGTGGGGCCAAACGGCCTGTTTCCGCGCTGTAACTCTAAACTAAACTAAACATATGGTACATATCGTAAGCAGGGCCAACTGCCATGGTTTTTCCTCACAGGAATGATGGACTAACAAACAATGATCCACCAAAACAATTAGGATTCCTGAGAAAATGTAATGTTAAAAGCAGCCGTTGTCTTATTATCATGATCCTGAAGCTATACACAAACTAGAGGAAGGACATCCTTGTAATTGAGGCAATGCAACGTAGGTTCATGAGATTGATCCCTGGGATGGCGGGACTGTCGTATGAGAAAAGATTGAAAAGACCAGGCTTGTATTCACTGGAGTTTAGAAGGATGAGAGGGGATCTTATAGAAACATATAAAATTATAAAAGGACTGGACAAGCTATATGCAGGAAAAATGTTCCCAATGCTGGGCGAGTCCAGAACCAGGGGCCACAGTCTTAGAATAAAGGGGAGGCCATTTAAAACTGAGGTGAAAAGGAACTTTTTCACCCAGAGAGTTGTGAATTTGTGGAATTCTCTGCCACAGAGGGAAGTGGAGGCCAAATCACTGGATGGATTTAAGAGAGAGTTAGATAGAGCTCTCGGGGCTAGTGGAATCAAGGGATATGGGGAGAAGGCAGGCACGGGTTATTGATTGTGGACGATCAGCCATGATCACAATGAATGGCGGTGCTGGCTCGAAGGGCCGAATGGCCTCCTCCTGCACCTATTTTCTATGATTCTATGTTTCTAGATGGATGATAGATGCCATTCTTGGGACAGCAAATAAAATCCCTGCATTCCATTTTTTTCAAATGATTTTTTTAGTTACCAATAAATCAGTGATCCCTCAAATTAGTTTAAATCCTGATCAATAAATAAAGTTGCCACAGCTTGAAAGTGGTGCATTTTAGAAATCATATGCCTACTAGGGGATAAATATCTTGAAGTTAGTACAAACACTCCATGAGGGCAGGGTTGTTATTTTATTAAAGAAAACTACAAAAACTATTTACTGAGCAAGACAAGAATAAGAAAACTCAAATAAAGATCAAAGAAAAACTGCAGATGCTGGAAATCTGGCATTAATGCAGAAAATGAGACAAACTCAGTGGGTCAGGCAGCATCTCTGGAGAAAAGGAATATGTGATGTTTTGGGTTGAAACCCTTCTTCAGACTGGATCTAATCAACCCCCACCCCCCCCCCCCCCCACCACCCCCCCACCCCACAACCTATTTTAACCTCATGCATTCTGAAAAGCAATCTGAATAAGGGTTTGGATCCGAAACGTCACCTAGGCTAGGCTTGCCCACTCGAATAGGATGTGAAGTTTGTATTAGTGTATTAAAATGACACATTTAGCAATTCTTTTGATATTCACTGGCCATCGTTTTGGCGCTTTGCAGGAGTTCAATAGTTCTTTATTACCACATGTGCAGTGATACAGTGAAATATTTTTTTGTTCTGTGAAGTTCTGACTTCGACATAAAGTTTTGGTATCCTATATCTGTGCTCCCAATTCTCTTGCATATAACCCACCTAATAAACACCAACTGGTCCGATAACCCTCAGCAACTCAATAGCCCGAGCCTTGAACAACCCAAAACTACACATCACTTGCCCTTGAAGCCCCTATTATGTGGAGTTCACATTTGTTTGGAAGCTGGGTACCTTGCTGATGGGCAAGATCCAATGCTGAGCAAAACCTTTCCTCTTGGAACAACCTCACAACCCCCTCCACCTAAAGATGTTTTGAGAGCCGATGAAGCCTCGACCTTAATTGAGATTGAGTGCTTGGTAATGTCTCTGACATTTAGAAACATTCAAACACACTCAAACTATAAATAATCAAGAAGATCATTAAAAATAATAATTTATTCATGATTTTATGATTAAGAAGCTAAAAAAGCACCATTAAAGAGAACCATTAAAGACAATTACATACATTTGTAACAATTCAATTCAGTAGGCAGATCTCTCTCTCCCTAACTTGTGGGAAAATTGTTGACTTGCACTCTCCCTTTTCCTCCAAACAAGCTATGTAAAGACGGAGCATACATAGAAACATAGAAACATAGAAAATAGGTGCAGGAGTAGGCCATTCGGCCCTTCGAGCCTGCACCGCCATTCAATATGATCATGGTTGATCATCCAACTCAGTATCCCGTACCTGCCTTTTCTCCATACTCCCTGATCCCTTTAGCCACAAGGGTCACATCTAACTCCCTCTTATAATATAGCCAATGAACTGGCCTCAACTATTTTCTGTGGCAGAGAATTCCACAGATTCACCACTCTCTGTGTGAAAAAAAACTTTCTCATCTCGGTCCTAAAAGACTTCCCCCTTATCCTTAAACTGTGACCCCTTGTTCTGGACCCCTTGTTCATGTCCCAGGTTGACATTTAGTTATGCAGAAGCATGGCTCATCCATCTTCACTCCAGAACCCTGAACTTTCACTCATGTAGAGTCATTCAGTCGTAGAGTGATACAGTGTGGAAACAGGCCCTTCAGCACAACTTGCCCACACCGGCCAACATGTCCCAGCTACACTAATCCCACCTGCCCACGTTTGGTCCATATCCCTCCAAATCTGTCCTATCCATGTACCTGTCTAACTGCATCTTTAATTGTCCCTGCCTCAACTACCCCCTCTGACAGCTTGTTCCGTGCACCCACCACCCTTTGTGTGAAAAAGTTAGCCCTCAGATTCCTATTAAATCTCTTCCCCTTTACCTTAAACCTAAGTCCTCTGGTACTCGATTCACCTACTCTGGGCAAGAGACTCTGTGCATCTATCCGATCTATTCCTCTCATGATCTTAAACACCTCTATAAGATCGTCCTGCGCTCCAAGGAATAGAGTCCCAGCCTACTCAACCTCTCGGCCAGGCGACATCCTTGTAAATCTTCTCTGTGCCCCTTTCCAGCTTGACAACATCTTTCCTATAACATGGTGCCCAGAACTGAATGCAATTTCTGAGGATAACTGACTGACACTACGTGCAAGATCAGTGATAATATCCATTTTCACTGGGCCAGTACTGGACTGATTGACAGTTCAATATCAGCTGATTTGACATCTACAAAGTTAGAAAGCTAGATTAGATTTCATTTTCTAGACCTGCGCTCACCAAATTTTTCTCTCCGCAGTTAGCTGTTCACTCACTTTTTAAAGTGCACTTTCTCTCTATCACTTGCATTGAAGGTGAAACCCACGGGCAAAAAAAGTCAATTTAGTCAGGCTTCCAAGAAACAAATGATTTTGCTTAAATGCCAATGAATAAATATCATTAAAGTTGTTGCATAATTTAGCTTAATTTTCCCTATTTCATGTCCACTAATGCATATATATCTCTGGCAACTGAAGTGGACAAGATGAGCTATGTAGAGACAGAGACAGGGACAGATTGAGAGAACCAGTTAAAAACAATGTTCTTGGTGCCAAATTAACACAATTCTGTGGAAAGACCATGCAGGATATGCATTTATACTATGATGCTGATGCTTGAACAATCAGTAACACCTTAACTTGATCCGGGATTAACAAGTAATGGCTGCCTGAAGCAAGTCAACAATCTTGAAGTGGAACGTTTGATCGTCTGAAGAATGGTTCCGACCTGAAACATCACCTATTTCTTTTCTCCAGAGGTGCTGCCTGACTCGCTGAGTTACTCCAGCATTTTGCATCTACACTTTTTTAACAATGTTGATGTCCAACAATTCTACACTGAAGCTTTGAGGGGATATGTTCTGTGAAGTGTATGAACTTAAAGAATCAAGAGAAATATGATGATGATTTTAATGTAGCAGGATTAAAAACGGTACACCTATATATGGAAGAGCATGCTAGGGGCGACACACTGATGCAGCGGTAGAGTTGCTGCCTTACAGCACCAGAGACTCGGATTCGATCCTGACTACGGGTGCTGTCTGTACAGAGTCTGCACGTTCTTCCTGTGATGGCATGTGTTTTCTCCGGATGCTCTGGTCACCTCCCACATTACAAAACCGTGCAGGTTTGTACGTTAATCGAATTCTGTAAAATTGCCCTTAGAGTGTAGGATGCAAAACTGGGATAACTTAGAACTAGTGTACAGGTGAATGTTGGTCAGCACGGACTCGGTGGGCTGAAGGGCTTGATTCCACGCTGTACCTCTAAACTCTAAAATACAGTGCCCTGCAGCTGATGGAATTAGTGAAGGTACATCCTTTTCTAATTCCAACAAAATAATTAAGGGTAGGGGATGAGGGAAGAAAGGAAAAGGAGACCTTAAAATCCTTTCCTGATGGAACCTGCTACAATAGATCTGTTCCCATTGGGCCTACTAATTACATTAATCATGTATTGACATTTCCTTTCTTAGCCAATAGAACTTTATTCTTACTTTTGTCTTACCCAGCAAAAAGACTTTGAAGATATTTTGCAAAATAGTAACCCCACACTGCATTCTTGCCTCCTGGAGCATGTATCCTGACTTCAGGGAAAACGCAGGATCACGTGGAATGTCAGTTGTACATTTGGCTCATCATTATTCTCTGTTGCCTTCGATGGAAAATAAAATAGGGCAGATAGTATTGTGCTTAATCCAGTTCCTTCAAATCTGTAAAGCTGCAAATATTCGCAAATAATCTTACCTAAGAAAGTAATGAAGGATTCTCACTTCTCCTTGTAGAATGGGGAGAATGGATAAAGGTCAACTCTTCCATCTCTCAGTTGTATGCGATATGCTTTTTATGCATCAAATGAATTCTCCAATGTTACAATTGAAGGTTTTATGATCTGGTCCAATTTCTCCCCTGAGACCAATATACAGTGTAAAATCTTCCTTCCATTGTCTTGATTCTTTAGAAAAGTTTCTTGTCTGAAAATCCAGGAGCTTGAGTAACATCGCTTGTTCCATCGTGCACTTTGCCAGTGGAATCATACCGATCACTGTCTCTCAACACATGTTTATGTGCTTTCTCGGTCGAGAGCGATCACACCAGGCATTTGATATTCCAATTCATATACTTCATCTAAATAGATTAGTTCATCAACCAGCACTTCAGATATCATTTTCTGAAAATCTTTCTCTTTCATTCATGGTAATTCCAACAAATATCGGGGAGCTTCATTAAATAAAGTAAACGTTTACAGCACTCTTACAGGGAGCACTCTTCCATGTACTCTGCACTATCCATGCTGAACAATCTTCCAACACAGAGAGTGTTACAATTACAGAGTCATACAGTTTTGGAGTCATACTACTTGGAAAAAGGCCTTTCGGCCCACTTGCCCATGCCAACCAATATGTCCCATCTACTCTAGTCCCATCGACCAGCGCTTAGCCCATAACCCTCTAAATCTGTCCTATCCATGTACATGCCCAATTGCCTCTTAAATGTCATAATAGTACCTGCGTCAACTACCTCCTCCTGCAGCCATTCCATATACCCATCACCCTTTGTGTAAAATGGTTACTGCTCAGGTTCCTATTAATTCTCCCCTCCCCCTCCCCCCTCATTTTAAACCTATGCTGGTTCTCAATTCCACTACTCTAGGCAAAAGATTGTGCATTTACCCAATATATTCCTCTCATAATTTTGTGCACCTTTAGAAGATCACCCCTCATCCTCCTGCACTCCAAGGAATAAAGTCCTAGTCTGCTCAATCTCTCCCTGTAGTTCAGGCGCTCAAGGCCTGACAACATCCTTGTAAATCTTTTCTGTACACATTCCAGCTTGGCAACATCTTTCCTATAGCATGGTGACCAAAACTGAACATAATACTCTAAATGTGGCTTCACCAATGTCTTATACAACTGTAACATGACCTCCCAACTTCGATACTTAGTACTCTGACTGATGAAGGCCAATGTGCCAAAAATAATAAAATAATTCTTAAAATAATACCGATTTCACATATTATGTGTTTCGCTCTCACTGCAATGAAGTTTCCCACTTTGGTTGGCCAGAATGTTAGGACTTCTGCAGCCAAGGAAAAGAATAGTATAGGCTATCTACTCGGATGCAAGGCTAGAGATGTTTACAGGTTCATAGATAAACATAAAGCTCTTTTGGAAAATAGGCACAGATAATATTATAGGCAACGCAGTGGCACAGTGGCACAGGTAGTAAAACTAGTAAAGCTGTGAAAACGCACACCTCCAGATTCAGGGACAGTTTCTTCCAGCTGTTATCAGGTAACAGAATCACCCGACCACAACCAGAAAGCAGTGCTGAACCACTGTCTACCTCTTTGGTGACCCTCGGACTATCCTTGATCAGACTTTGTAGACTTTACCTTGCACTAAATGTTATTCCCTTATCGTGTATCTATACACTGTTAATGGCTCGATTGTAATCATGTATTGTCTTTCTGCTAACAGGATAGCACACAACAAAAGCTTTTCACTGTACCTCGGCACACGTCAGAATAAACTCAACTAAAACTGAAACTGAAAGCTGCTGTGTCACAGCTCCAGTGACCCAGGTTCAATCCTAACATATGGTACTGTCTGCATGCCATTTGTTTGTTCTCCTCCTAGAGGCAGCATCTGTGGAGGCAGAGGGATGGTCAAGACCCAAAACATTGACCTTCCCTTTGCCTCCACGGATGCTGCCTGACTCACTGAGTTCCTCCATTAATTTGTTTTTTTGCTCCAGATTTCAACATCTGAATCTCTTCTCTCTCCACGAGTATTTAAAAGTTGAGAATCAGAAATAACCTAAATATATAACAGTGATGTTTGATTTATTCCTGACAGATAGCTGCCCCCCATTTCATCCTGAAACTAATACTCCAATCCTCAGCTGATATTTACATGGTTCAATTCTATTCTGTAGTGTAGCAGTATATTTTAAATACTCCCAAAAACAATTGTTATCCACTTCATTGCAAGTAACTTAAGATTGTAAGTTATTTCAAATAGTACATTGCATCAGATTTATAAAAGATCTCATCAAATGTTAATTTTAATTATTCACATTCATCCTTAAAATGAAAAATACTAATTGTTAAACGTGACCGCATGTGATTAATTTTGCATGTGGAATATTGACTCAGTTTCAGTTTTATGGCCCCTTCTGTAATTTAGGACGTCACAGCCTTTCACGATCATTTTGAATAGGAGTCGCTGTTACAAAGTGGGAAACATGCAAACCAATCAGTTCATAGGGTGTTCCAAAAGTTCTCACCGGGATGTGGATGGAGAGAGAGATGCCAGCTTCAACACTTGTAAAGCTCTCCTGTGCCTCTTGAAAAAGGACCATAGGATCTCATAGATCATAAAATCGCACAGTGCAGAAGCAGGCCCATCAGCTCACAATGTCCGTGCTGAACATATAATTCCAAGATAAACTAATTTCAACTGCACATAATCCATATCCCTCCATTCCCTATCTATGCATGTGTCCATCTAAAAGCCTCTTGAATGTCACTATCGTATCTGCCTCCACATGAACTCCATCAGAGCTTGCATTCACTTATTTTCCTCCTTAGTTCATTTAAGCTTTTTAGGATACAAATGAGATCATGCTTCTTCTTCAGAAAGCTGCATGCTCTGTAATTGTTCTGGTCCATTTAGAATTGCCTCTCCACAATAAAAAAATTCAGACTCGACAATATTTTGCCAGTTGAACAATTTACTGTAATGATCCTGACTTCCTTGTAGAGAGATGAACCACGAGCTTTCCCCATCAGGGTCATTCTCTCAGGGCCTGTCATTAACATTTACAATGATTATACAATATCAATCATAGCAGGAAAGACAATTATGAAGGTCTTTTGGCTGAATGTTGGAACATCTGGGATTCACTGCTGCTGCTCAGATCCTCTGTCAGAATGATAAATAAGGAATGATCTCTGATACAGTCAATGGCCTTAACATTCATTTAATTTTAATTTAAGTGCCAGCCACTAAGTGTTTATTTACACACGTGTGACTTGTCTTATGTCTGCAGTGAGCAACTGGAATAATATGATACATAATGTTCATTTTTCCACAATGTTACCTCTTCAGGAACTTCCATGCTCCTGGAGATGTAATTGTCATGTTAAGTGTCAGATGGAAATGGAGTACAATTTTCCCCAGTGTTCGCTCAGTGGAATAAAGAATTCGTTAAGCTTTTGCATATGAGCCTTTGTGACTTGAGGAGAAATTACTTAAGGCAAAATTTGAAGTTGCTGAAAGCAGGCCACATTGCTACATGAGACAGGTTTACCATTCAACGCACTAATGGCTGATCGCATCTTGGCCTCACTCCCCTATCCCATACCCATAACTCTTAATTTGCCCTTAAGATCTAACAATCTATCTTGGTTTTGAATCTACTTAATGACTGAGGCTTCCGAGATCTCTTGTAAAAGGTCACATGACACCTCAACTTGGGATTAAATAAGCAAGACTGTGTCCTCAGACTGTCCTACTTCTAGATTGCCTATGTAACTTGTAGCATCCATCTGGTCAAGTCTTCGCATGATCATATAATTTTCAATTGGACACCTCTCATTTTTGCTGGCCAAGCGGTGGTAATAGATTTAATTGCTGACAGTCAAGAGTCATAGAGTCAGAACAGCATGGAAACAGGCCCTTTGGCCCAACTTATCTGCACCAACCAACATGTCCAATTTACACGTCCCACCTACCTGCATTCAGCCCATATCCCTCTAAACCTTTCATATCCATGTACCTGTCTATTGTTTCTTGAACGTTGTGATAGTAACTGCTTCAAACACCTCTTCCGGCAGTTCATTCAATACACCCATCACATTTTGTGTAACAAAGTTACCCCTCAAGTTCCTATTAAACCTTTGCCCCCTCACCTTAAACCTATGTCCTCTGGTTCTCGATTCCCCACTCTGAGCAAAAGACTGAGCGTTTAGGCAATCTATTCCTCTAATGATTTTGTATACCTCTATAAGATCACCCCTCATCCTCCTGCGCTCCAAGGAATAGAGTCCTAGCCTGCTCAACCTCTCCCTACAGCTTAGGCCGTCGAACTATGACTGCTTAATTGTCATGTGCACCACGACCAGAACAATAAAATGCTTAACTTGCTGTAGTTTTACAACCACATTAACTCAACAATACAGCAAATAAATATCTAATAAACAGTATTAAAATAAGTTAACAATTATATTAGGTAACCAGATCATAATAGTGCAAGCCAAAGTATGTAGTGCAACCTTATATCAAGTCCAAGGCAGTTTGGTGCTGAGGTAGGGTTGTGGTTAGATTGTGCCAGGTAGTTCAAGAGCTTAGATAGACACAAAATGCTGGAGTAACTCAGCAGGACAGGCAGCATCCCTGGAGAGAAGGAATGGGTGACTTTTCGGGTGAAGACCTTTCTTCAGATTGATGTCAGGGGAGTGGGCAGGACAGAGATAGAATGTCGCCGGAGACAGTAAGACTGGTGGGAGCACTGTGAATGGAGAGGGATGGAGAGAGAGGGAAAGCAAGGCCTATTTGAAGTTAGAGAAGTCAATGTTCATACAGCTGGGGTGTAAGCTACCCAAGCGAAATCTGAGGTGCTGATCCTCCAATTTGTGCTGGGCCTTATTCTGCAATGGAGGAGGTCCAGGACAAAAAGGTCAGATTGGGAATGGAGGTGGGAGTTAAAGTGTTGTGCAACCGGGAGATCAGGTAGGTTAAGGCGGACTGAGTGGAGCTGTTCAGCGAAACGATCGCCAAGCCTGCGCTTGGTCTTGCCAATATACAGGCTATCTTTGGTGTGGAAATTTGATGCTAATAGGTGAGTTAATGAGGCAGCATTCCTGTGGATTCCTTTAATGGTGGGGAGGTCAACACGTGTGAAGGACTGGGCAATGTCCACCACTTTCTGCAGAATCCTTCGTTCTTCGGTATTCGAGTAACCAGTCCAGGCTGTGATGCAACTAGTTGCTTTCCAAGTTCAGTAGAGTATTCGATGACATGTGAACTGCAGCTTTCAAGTGAAAATTAGAAGGCTAAAAAATACATTGATTCAGGGAATGAAACAAGGAATGGGTCAGGCAGCATCTGTTGAGGCAAAATCTCTTTGCCTTCTTAGATGCTGCCTGACTAACAGTTTGTTATTTGTCCCAGATCCCAGCATCTAATGTCTATTGTGTGCCTTGTCAACCCAAATGGAACTAACTGCTTTGTTCTTCCAAGGGGCAAAATCAAGTTTGATGGTTCACAAATTCACCTTCTGTGCGATACTATTCTAAGAATTTATGACTGAACAAGGAAACCCAGCTGCAACAAATCCCGATCATATATCAAATCTACCTCACATGCAAGGAAAAACAAGGAAGGTAAAAGAGAAGAAAGATTAGAAACACTTGACATTAATATATGAGCCAGAGGAAATGCTGCATGCTGTAAATTAGTTACTGGTGCTACCTTTCTCTTCCATCATTATCATGAGATTTATCTCAGCATTGAAAAAGTAATTTAGATGTCACCTTGACTGGAGTTCTTTACATTGTGCCTGATGTGCAAAAAGGTTGTTGAATGAATGGGGAGATTGTGGCAGATCTCCGCAGACCAACTGGGAAACCAGGCATTGCATCCTTTGGTAGATCACCGAGAAACTTAAATGATACCTACCGCCAACGTCAAGAGTTGCTGATAAATCAAAATTCAAATTATGATTTTTTTTTAAAATTGATACTCTGGCATTTGAAAGTTGCCCTCACTCATTCACTCACTCACTCAACCACTGGCATACCATGGTTATAGCGCATACCACCTACAAAGTGCACTGCTTGCCAAGGCTAGTCCAGCAGAACTCCCCATATCCACATTCATGAACATTAAGAAGAATGAGGATAACAAACGCATGGGAATATCACAACCTGCGGGATCTCACTTCAACATCATTGAATCGATATTATGGAACTCCTGGGAGCCTAAAATGAGTACTAAAAGGTCATATTCAAATTCAGTGTAGTTTATTGTCACATACACCAGGATATAATTAAAATCTTTGTTCGAATGAGGCTCATGGAGTAAACAATATATGTGGAATACTGATAAATTCAACACTAAATAAAACGGGGCCTGAGCTAAACAGCAGAATCTGTAGTGCGAGATTATAATACAATCTGAGGCAGTGTAATAAATATTAAAGTACAATAAGGAAATAACCCAATGAGGTAGAGTTAAAAGTAAAAGGACAGATCAGCACCTCCATGAAGAGAGTGTGAAAGAGGTGATTGATGCAGGAATCTGGTAGCAATGGGAAAGAAGCTGTTTTTAGTCTGGATGTCTAGGCTTTTCAGCTCCTGTTTGTTCTTGAAGAGGTAGAAGAGAGAATGCAGAATGGCCAGGGTTGCAGGCATCCTTGACAATACTTCTGGTGCCTAAAGATGGGTTGCCACCCAAAATGTTGCCTGTCCATTCCCTCCACAGATGCTGAGTTCCTCCAGCCCATTGTGTAATGCCAAATACTTCCAACCTTTCCTGATGCAACGCACTGTAAAGGAACTGTGATGGATGGAAGGAAGTGACAAGCTTGTGATGGGCCGGGCTCTGTGTTCACCATTCTCTGCAGGTTCAGGACAAGAACAGAGCAGGTGCTATACCTGGCTGAGATGCAGCATGAACAGAATTATTTCTATAGGGAAAATATAGAAGTTTGAGAGAATTCTTGTGGACAAGCTGAATCTTTTCATGTGCCTCAGAAGGTAAATAAGATGATGTATTTTCTTAATCACTGCATCTGTGTGAAGGGACCAGCTAAATTGGTAGTGATACAGTATGGATGCCTAAACACTTGAAGCGCTGACAATCACTACAGCAACTCTGCTGATAAGCACAGGATTGTGTTCCTCCCCTCGCTTCCTTAGGTTAACAACCAATTCTTTCCTCTTGCTAATGTTAGGGGCTAGGTTGTTGTCCAGAAACCAAGACACAAGGTTCTTAATCTCTTTTCTGTATTTTATCTCATCGTTGTTGTTAATCCAGCCAACAGTTGAATCACCGGCGAACTTAGAAATCGGGCTGCACTTGGCCGCACTGCTGCACAGGAAGCAGACTTTGGCTCTGAAGGCTTTGAGCACACAGTCCTGAGGGGCACTAGTGTTAAGGATACGGGTGGACAAATTGCCACGACCAATTGTAACCGAATGAGGTCTGCCTGTCAGCAACTCCAGAAGCCAGTTGCAGATTGAGGTCCATGTCAAGATCCAAAAGTTTGGGATGAGCTTATGGTATTACGATGTTGAAGACTGAGCTGCATTCTGAAGGACTGCCACAGTTAAGAAGGTTGATGACCAGCCCCTTCTCAAAGGCAATTGTAGATGAACAAAATATGTTGGTCTTGCTAGAGACAGCTCCATCCCTGTAAATTAATAGAAAATAACAAGATATGAAATACAGCACTGGAAACCAGATTAATCCAAGCATTGTAAGGGTCCACTGCAACACTCAACAGGGAAGTTTAATAGAGTCTATTAAGTATGTATACACTCTTTCGTAATGTCTTTTCCTGCTCCTACTCTTTTACTTTCCTTCAAGTTGCTTTCCACACTCACTAAGCAAGAAACATTAGACAGGAATCAAAAAATAATATTGAATGAGATGGAACTGGTGAGACAACATTAGATTTACTGTTTAAATCTAATTAACCTTGACAAAACTGCGAGCATGTTGGAGGTAGGAAGGTGATAAAAGTCCAATGGGAGCTTTAACATCTCATATGAAGTTTGGGAGAAAATTGACAATTTTGAAAACCGTGCTTTCTCAGACAAAAATAATTAATCCCTCCAGAAAACAATAAGAGGGGATACTGACAAACGACAGCATGTGTTTTCAGGGACATAGAATACAATGTCTTTGGTCAGTGGTGGTGGTGGGGATTGGGGACTGGGGGTTCAGGAGGGGGAATTGGAATGGGATTGCACATGGTTTTGAAACCTTCTTCTGTAATGTTGGTGGAAGATCAGTTGAAGATCTGACGATATGTGGATGGGTTTTTAACCGACCTTCCACCAAAGTTACAGATGGCACGGTGGCGCAGCGGTAGAGTTGCTGCCTTACAGCGAATGCAGCGCCGGAGACTCAGGTTCGATTCTGACTACGGGCGCCGTCTGTATGGAGTTTGTACGTTCTCCCCGTGACCTGCATGGGTTTTCTCCGAGATCTTTGGTTTCCTCCCACACTCCAAAGACGTACAGGTTTGTAGGTTAATTGACTGGGTAAAAATGTAAAAATTGTCCCTAGTGTGTGTAGGATAGTGTTAGTGTGCGGGGATCGCTGGGCGGCGCAGACCCGGTGGGCCGAAGGGCCTGTTTCCGCGCTGTATCTCTAAATCTAAAAATCTAAAAATCTAAAAAAGGTTTGAAAACCTGTTTGCACACCTACTGATATCTGGCAAAAAAAAGATTGGCATTCTCAAAAAACATTGAGGTTACTGTAATTGATATTGGTATCAGTTCATTGTAGTGACATTTACTGAGATACGGTGGAAAGCTTTGTTTGCATACTATTCAAACAACTCATACTGTAGATGAGTACAATTAAGTCATACACAAGTGCAACCTGGAGTGTTTAGTTTAGTTTAGTTTAGTTTAGTTTAGTTTAGAGATACTGCGTGGAAACAGGCTCTTCAGCCCACCGAGTCCACGCTGACCACTAACCCAATCCTACACATACTAGGGACAATTTACAATTTTTACCAAAGCCAATTAACCTACAAACCTGTACGTCTTTGGAGTGTGGGAGGAAACCGGAGCACCCGGAATAAAACGAGGGAGAACGTGCAAACTCCATACAGTCAGAATCCATAGTCAGGATCAAACCCGGGTCTCTGACTCTGTAAGGCAGCAAATCCACTGCTGCTCCACCGTGCCGCCCTCTTTGGTGCAAAAAGAAAAATGCCAGAGTGCAGAATAGAGTGTTGCAGCATTATGACATTAGTTACAGAGAAAAAGTCCAAGGTCCACAAAGAGGTAGGTTGGAAGATGGTGCTACGTTCTTAGATTATGAGAGGACCATTCAATCGTCTGATAACAGTGTGGAAAAAGCTGTTTGGTGCTACTTCTTTAAATTGATTTATTAAATTATGCTGATCCAGTTACTTTAATTATTGAAAAAAAATCACTGAAATCTTTTTTTCATTATCTTCTATTTTATCTCATTTTAAATTCGCAAGAAATGCAAGGGAGAAAGCACATGGATGGGTGTCACTATAAATATGAGCAAACAATCTTATCACAGTATGCTAATGTTTTGAAGTGCATCAAAGAAAATTATAAAATGTTATTCTCATTATAGTTAAATTGCTTTTCTGTTATTTATTAGAATATTACACTCTTTCGTCTGCTTTAACAGAAGCCTTTTACAAGTTGCTTTGCAGATGCAGAGTAGATGCTGAGCTTTAGAACAACAGCTAAGTGACAAAATGGTTTCTCAAAGTGATGCTGATAAGAAGCTCCTAAGGGAAGAGCTGAAACTCGCCAGCCGCCTGCCACTTTTGCGGGCTGGAAGAATCTGTGTTCCACGTGTAGATGGAATGTGTGAGGTTGCAGCCCCTGTTCCAGTATCTAAAGGGGCTGCTCCTTGCCTTCTAGCTGAACTTCACACCCACCATCCTCATCTTTGGACACCCTGTGAGTAGGGGAGAGGGTAGGGCCGAAGATGTCCTGGTTGGGTCGCTCCTAGGCCTGGCCATCCACAGTTAAGGGTCTGCATTCAGGCGGAGTCAGGGGGTATGGGGAGAAAGCGGGAACGGGGTACTGATTGAGAATGATCAGCCATGATCACATTGAATGGCAGTGCTGGCTCGAAGGGCCGAATGGCCTACTCCTGCACCTATTGTCTATTGTCTATTGTCTATTCACTGTTAGCGGTTGGCTAAATTACAAAGTCAGATGTCCAGAAGATGCAACACCACACACTTATCGGCATTCCTCAGACCACTTGCTCAGCTGATCAACACCCTGCTGTAATGTTTGATAACTATCTTCGCTATTTACGATACTATCTACTTTAGTGTTATCTGCAAACTTACTAATCATGCCTTGTCAATTCTAGCAGGAGGCTGAGGCGTGTTCATTTTGTATATAACTTTGTGAAGAATAAAGTTACTTCCTTAGACGGCTGAAGAAGTTAGCTCCATCACAACTCTCACCAACTTCTACAGATGCTCTGTAGGAAGCATTATCAGGATGCATCACAGCAAGGTTTGAGAACAAACCACAAGACCACAAGACGTTGCAGAGAATTGTGGAAGCAGCCCAGACCATCACATAACCCATTGACTCCATCGACTCCATTTACAGCTCACGCTGCCTCGGCAAGGCCACCATCATAATCAAGGATGAGTCTCACCCTGGCCACTCCCTTTCTTCCCTCTCCCAACAAACAAGAGGTAGAGAAGTGTGAAAACGCACACCTCCAGATTCATGGACAGTTTCTTCCCAGCTGTTATCAGGCATCTGAACTTATATATTCATGAGTCAAGAGTGTTTTATTGTCATATGTCCCAGATAGAGCAATGAAATTCTTACTTACAGCAGCACAACAGAATATGTAAACCTAGTGCTCTGTAAACAATATAATAATACAAAAAAAAGTTCAATGTGTGTATATATGCACATACTGACATATAGACAGATCACATATATACAGTGTATATAGATATGTGTGTGTATATATAGTGTAAGAAAATAACTGCAGATGCTGGTACAAATCGGTACAAAGGTATTTATTCACAAAATGCTGGAGTAACTCAGCAGGTCAGGCAGCATCTCAGGAGAGAAGGAATGGGTGACGTTTCGGGTTGAGACCCTTTTTCAGTCCGAAGAAGGGTCTCGACCCGAAACGTCACCCATTCTTTCTCTCCCGAGATGCTGCCTGACATTACTCCAGCATTTTGTGAATAAATACCTTTGTGTGGGTATATATATATATATACACACACACACACACACACACACACACACACACACACACACACACACACACACACACACACACACACACACACACAAATACACACACACACATATATATATATATATATATGTATATTGCCCTCAAAGCCAGTCCCGGGCAAGGCTGCCAGCTCCACGATGTTAGGCCGCAGAGCGACCGGAGATACGATCCGGAAAACAATTGCATCTCCGGCATGGTAAGAAATTGGAAAAAAGTTTCCCCCAACCCTCTCCCCCACCCCCCACATAAAACAAACCGGAGAACATTAACACAGACTTTTAAAACTCACCAAAAATAACAAAAAATATTCCCTTTATTCTGTATCTTTATACTGTGGATGGCACGATTGTAATCGTGTATTGTCTTTCCGCTGACTGGTTAGCATGCTACACAAGCTTTTCACTGCACCTCGGTATCTTCCTCTGATTACATGAAATCAGTTGGTCGAGCATGGTTTCGGGCCGACGTCCAAGCACCTTTTATTTTATTGGTGCATTAATGTAGCCCTGGGCACAAGACTAGATGGTGTCACCATGCAATTTGGAGTAGCCTTAAGGGCCTGTCCCACTTAGGCGATTTTAAGGCGACTGCCGGCGACTAGGCTGTCGCCGACAGTTCGTCAGGATGTCGTGGGCATGATCGTGAGTTTGACCGTCAGGTGAGCATGGGAATTTTCGCGGTTTTTGGCCAAAGCCATTACATTTAAAGTGGGCTCCAAACCCAGATATTCAATCCAGAAACCAGATATGCATCTCCCTTACAATTTCAAAGAACGCCCACACACTTTTCACAAAAATCCACTGAACCACTTAAAAAAAAATTTTTTTTAACACAGCTATTAGTAAACTGGAAATAAAAACGGTTTATGCCTTGTTACAGTGAAGCTTGTTTTTTAAGTAACCCATACAAGGTGATATAGTTCAAAACTCTCAAGTACTTACCGACTTGTCAGTGATTTCAGCGAAAACCAGGACGCCGGAGAAGCATTGACAGCGTGGGAATTTTCGCGATGTTTCAGAAGACGCTGTAATCTCGACCTGACTCGGCATTGTCGTGGTCATTGTCGTCGGGTAAAAGAAAAGTTTGCCGATCTGCTACGACTTTGACAGTCGCCGGCAGTCGCCAAAACGATCGCCTAAGTGAGACAGGCCCTTTAAGCTTGAATTGTCAGCATTAAACTGACATCTGATTTAGCAATCCAAAAAAATTAAACCATCACAGCTCAAGCCAAGCATATCGTATTCAGCACAGCAGAACACCATGTTCTAACTGAGCAGCAAAGTGCTCACGTCAATTTGCAACCCTGGAGAGAGATGAAATCAACTTGCTAAACTGGATCGAGTTCTTGAACCCACTGTTAAACCAAACCATCTAGGGGGTCTCCCTACCAACATCAGACCTCTCACATCTTTCAGCACAAAATTTCATCTCCTCTGCCCACCCAGACTACCAGCACATCAAGATGCTCCAGTGCATTACTGACTTCTTCACTGCTTTGTATCCTTCCAAGTTTCAGTTTATAGATTTAGGTATTATGCCCTCTAGCTCCTGGGCCAAGTCATAAATGCACATCAGCGATTGTGTACATTGCCAGGACTTGAGGGCCTGCACTATAGGGAAAGGCTGGGCAGGCTGGGACTTTATTCCTTGGAGCGCAAGAGGCTGAGGGGTAATTGTATAGAAGTGTAAAGAATCATGAGGGGTGTAGATAGAATGAATGCACAGAGTCTTTTACCTAGGTTAGGGAAAACAAAAACCAGAGGACATAGTTTAATGTGAGATGGGCAAGGTTTAATAGAAATGTAATTAATTAAGGGACAATTTTTTCACTCAGAAAGTGGTGGGTATATGAAACGAGCTGCCAGAGGAAATAATTGAGGCAGGTACCATAACAGCATTTAAAAGAACCGTGGACAGGTACGTGGATAATAGATCTCCTCCAGGTCCTTCTCGTTGGTAAAAACAGATACAAAGTATTTGTTTAGTAACTCACATACATCCCCAGACTCCAAGCACAAATTCCCTCCTTGATTCCTTTTCTCCAGAGATGCTGCCTGACCCACTGAGTTATTCCAGCAATTTTAGCTGTTAAAAAGAACTTTGTATTTGTAAACACTCATTGTTTCATGGAGTGACCACGAGATGGTTGGAGCAAATCTCTTAGTTATCATGGACAATTGGCATTAACAGACGGCATTCCCCCATGATCTATCATAACAAAGGTTTATTGTATATGCGTGTGCACAAAATCCATACATGCATATGCACATTGTATTCACACATGTGCATGTGTGTACACTTACAAATATATACATGTGTGCCTGCGGTGTGTGCATAAATGACAGCCATATTAGTCAGTTTAGTTTTATTTCGTCACGTGTACCGAGGTACTGTGAAAAGCTTTTGTTGCATGCTATCCAGTCAGCAGAAAGACAATACATGATGAAAATCAAGCCATTTACAATGTATAGATACATGATAATTAGTGCAAGGTAAAGCCAGTAAAGTCTGATCAAGTATAGTCCGAGAGACACCAAACAAGAAGCTAGTACTTCAGCATTGCTCTCTGGTTGTGGTAGGATGATTCATTTGCCTGATAACAGCTGGGAAGAAACTGTCTCTGAATCTGCAGGTGTGCGTTTCCACACTTCTATACCTTTTGCCTAATGGGAGAGGGGAGAAGAGGGAGTGGGCAGGGTGCGACTTGTCCTTGATTATGCTGCTGGCCTTGCCGAGGCAGTGTGATAGGAAAATAACTGCAGATGCTGGTTCAAATCGAAGGTAGACACAAAATGCTGGAGTAACTCAGCGGGTCAGGCAACATCTCAGGAGAGAAGGAATGGATGACGTTTCGGGTCATATATGTGGAGTCCATAGAAGGGAGGCTGGTTTGTGTGATGGTCTGGGCTGTGTCCACAATTTGCTCCAATTCCTTGCGGTCTTTGATGGCAAGATTCTATGGTGCATCTGTAGAAGTTGCTGAGAGTTGTAGGGAACCTGTCAAACATCCTGAGCCTTCTAAGGAAGTAGGGGCATTGATGTGCTTTCTTTGTCATTGCTTCAATATGCGTGGTCCAGGAGAAGTTGTTGGTTATATGGACACCTAGGAATTTGAAGTTTACAATCATCTCTACTTCAGCACCGTCAATGCAAACTGGGTTGTACCGCTTTGCTTCCTGAAGTCGATCACTATCTCCTTTGTCTTGCTGACATTGAGAGAAAGATTGTTGTCTCAACACCAGGACATGAGGGTCACGACCTCCTTCCAATACTCCATCTCATCATTATTTGATATCCGGCCCACAATGGAGGTGTCATCTGTCAATTTGAATATTGAATTAGATTTATACATGGCTGCACAGTCATGGATGTACAATGAGTAAAGAAGGGGACTGAGAATTCATCCTTGCGGAGCCCCGGTATTGAGGATGCATTATAACACGGTAGCGCAGCGGTAGAGTTGCTGCTTTACAGCGAATGCAGCGCCGGAGACTCAGGTTCGATCCTGACTACGGGTGCTGCACTGTAAGGAGTTTGTACGTTCTCCCCGTGACCTGCGTGGGTTTTCTCCGAGATCTTCGGTTTCCTCCCACACTCCAAAGACGTACAGGTATGTAGGTTAATTGGCTGGGTAAATGTAAAAATTGTCCCTAGTGGGTGTAGGATAGTGTTAATGTACAGGGATCGCTGGGCGGCACGGACTTGGTGGGCCGAAAAGGCCTGTTTCCGGCTGTATATATATGATATGATATGATATGATAACAGAAATGTATCCAGGTAAGGATAATCCCGAAGGTTTTTCTGTTTTCTCGTACCTTAACAGAACTGATCCATGTGAAACTCTGGATGGTCAAAAATAAAATTTGATTTACTTCATACTCAGGTTTCCTTTCTTGGAGTAAAACTTTATTCAGGCATAGAACTGCTGAAATGGCATTTATCTCTATATTTAAAGTCTATCCATCCAGGATGTGACAGACTGGAGGGGTTGCCATAGAAACTCTACTGCTCCCTCCCTACCATCATGCCCACGATGGTGTTACTGCTTGTAGTAACCTGCCCTAGAATCTGGGACCAAACCTCCAACCTGTGCAGCCCATTTCCAATCTCACTATTTGTTCCCCGGACTTAAACAGCATTAGAAAGAAAAAGTGTATAACTGACAGAAAGATTGATCACAGTGAAGTTCAGGTCAGAGTGCAAGAGGCAACGTGATTTCCTTTCATACAGCCATGTGGCTAGTTGTTGCAAGAATGGTCATATATTAACAGACTCAAAGGCAGTTCTGGTGGGTCAGCTTGCAAGAGCTTGGCCCATGGGGCATATTTTGAACACTTTTCTTTTAACACCAAAACACAGAGTAAAGAGTCTGCCTTGCATCAATGACAGAGAACTTGATGTCGCTCACACTCCCGGGACCTCATTCTGTGTTGCACGGGGAAAGGACTTATTGCAGAGGTAACCAAGTATATATAAGCCAGAGGCTGGTAGGAGAGATTCCCATGGAATAACTCAAGGCATAGCTGTGACAGATACCCTGAAGGCAAATGTCTGACTTGAGTCAGGATTCCTAATGCTGTTCTGTTGCTCAGAGGAGTTTGCTCCACAATGGAACACACAAGAGAAAACATGACGCAGAACTGCAGGAGCGTACTTGAAAAATATGTTCACCTCTCCTTCTGCAACTTGCCTGTGTGTTTCGATGACCGTCATATTAAACAGTAAGGCTGTACTTCAGTGTCCCATATGAAAAGTTAAGCTACTTATAGAGATCTTCTTTCGTGTCCATCATTCAAATATTACATCACTGTCATCTTCGGTCCTGAAAAGGGTGCATGCTTCCGGCGACAATCACTTGGGAGCCTCACTTGTACAGTAGACGATGGTGGTAGCAGAATTAGCTCAGCACGTTTCCAGTTTCCAGCCCCACGCCGTGGACGCTTCTGCTATGGGGCTATTTATAGAGATGAGAATCATTCTTTCGCTATATTTTCAGACTGGATAAACAGATATTTCCCCAACTAGGTAATGGCAGTACCAAATGTCTTCGGTTGTCCATGGAAACTACATTCCCCAGCTGTCTTTCAGGTAATCATCTGAGATTGTTTGCAAGCGTTGAACTATTGCTGCATCTCAGATGAATTTTGGACCATATTGCCACAACATTCACATTCTCTTTTCCATCTTGTAATGCTGCCCAATTCTATCCATGCCTCACAAGGCACATCGGAAGTGGTATGGAAGTGTCCACTGCCCTAGGTGAGTACAAACCCAATAACTCTCAAGCAGATTGTTGTCATGCAGGACAAAGCAGCCCACTTCATTGGAATCCCATCCACCACCAGCACACCATGACCACCATGTGTACCATCCAGAAATGCCCAGAGTACTCTGACAACACCTCTCAAATCCATAATTCTACCACCAAAAAGAAGAATGGGCAGCAGGCCCAAGAAGCACCACCACCTGCAGGTTCACCCCCAAGTCACATATCATCTTAATGAGGAAATACATCACCTGTTCTTCACCATTAATGGGTCTAAATGCTGAAACTCCCAATCAGAAGTGCAGTGAGAACACCCTCACAAAAAGAGCTGAAAGAGTTCAACAATGCAGCTCACCACCATCTTTTTCAGGGCAATTAGAGTTGGGCAAAAAGTGATGAGCCTATTGCACAGGTCCATAAAGCAAAACAATTTTTTTTAAACTGCTGCTAGAAGTGTGGTTTATTACCTCTCGATTTGTTTAATCCAGTGCTAATTTAAGGAAGGACATTATTGCTATTGAGGGAGTGCTGCATAGTTTCACCAGGTTAATTCCCAGGATTGCGGGATTGACATATGATGAAAGAATATGTCGACTGGGCTTGTATTCACTGGAATTGAGAAGGATGAGAGGGGATCTGAAAGAAGCATATACAATTCATAAAGGATTGGACCGGCTAGAATGCAGGAAAAATGTTTCCGATGTTGGGGGAGTCCAGAACCAGGGGTCACAGTTTAAGAATAAGGGGTAGGCCATTTCAGACTGAGATGAGGAAAACTTCTTCACCCAGAGAGTTGTGAATCTGTGGAATTCTCTGCCACAGAAATGAAGTGGAGGCCAATTCACTGGATCTTTTCAAGAGAGAGTTAGATTTAGCTCTTAGGGCTAAAGGAACA
This sequence comes from Rhinoraja longicauda, assembly GCF_053455715.1. Taxonomy (NCBI): domain Eukaryota; kingdom Metazoa; phylum Chordata; class Chondrichthyes; order Rajiformes; family Arhynchobatidae; genus Rhinoraja; species Rhinoraja longicauda. Next base: position 27,017,924 of record NC_135959.1, on the reverse strand, counting down.
AGGGATATGGGAGAAAAAAACAGGAACAGGGCACTTATTTTATATGATCAGCCATGATCAGATTGAATGGCAGTGCTGGCTCGAAGGGTCGAATGGCCGACTCCTGCACCTATTTTTCTATGTTTCTATTTTTACTCTGATGACCCCTCTCCCTTTGATTATCCTTTATGAACCTGCTGATGTTTGGATTGTTTCTTCCAGAATGCCATAGGTTGAGGGGCAGCCCGATAAAAGTATATAAAATTATGGGAGGCATAGACAGGGTATACAGTCAGAACGTTTTTGCAGCGTGGAAATGTCAAAGACGAGAGGGCATAGCTTTAAAGTAAGAGAAGCAAAGTTTAAAGGGGAAGACTGAGCCAAATGTTTTACACAGAGTGTGGTGGGCATCTGGAACGAGGTGCCAGCAGTATTGGTGGAGACAGATAAGATAGGTGTTTAAGAGGCTTTTAGACAGACACATGGATAGGAAAGGAATGCAAGGGTATGGTTCATGTGCAGGCAGATAAGATTAATTTATCTTGGCACTATGTTTAGCATAGCCATTGTGGGCCAAAGTATCTTTTCCTGTGTTTTGCTGCGAAAGGTCCCAACCCAAAACGTCTCCCATCCTTTTTATCCAGAGATGCTGCCTAACCCGCTGAGTTACTCCAGCATTTTGTGTCTATCTCAGTTGTTCTATGTACTATATGCAGATATTGGCACTCAAAACAATTCTGGCCTCCGGAATATTCCTCACAATGATCGTCCACCGTCACATGTCAAAACCTACTTCTTTAGTGAAGCCTGCAGATAACAGAAAATAACTGCAGATGCTGGTACAAATCGAATGTGTCACAAAATACTGGAGTAACTCAGTGGGTCAGGCAGCATCTCTGGAGAGAAGGAATGGGTGACGTTTTGGGTCAAGACCCTTCTTCAGACTGAAGATCAATCTTCTTCAGTTTGCATGCTAACTGTTTGCGTGCTACTGTATGTTTTCATTTTTTTTTCTATTGGAACCTAATCAAATGTACAGCACTTTGGTCAACGTGGGTTGTTTTTAAATGTGCTATACAAATAAAATTGACTTGACTTGACTTGACCTACGTCTTGTACAACTGCAACATGACCTCCCAACTATACTCAATACTCTGGCTAATGTAGGCCAATGTGCCAACTGCCTTTTTGACCATCCGATCTACCTGCGATTCTACCTTCAGGGAGCTATGCACCTGCATTGTGTAGGTCCTGCCCAGATTAGACTTCCCGAAATGCAACACCTCACATTTCTCTGCATTAAATTCCATCCACCATTCAGCCCACTTGGCCAATTGATCAAGATACTGCTGCAACTTTTCACAACCATCTTCACTATCTGCAAAACCACCCACTTTTGTTTCATCTGCAAACTTGTTAATCTTGCCGTGTATGTTCTCATCCAAATTATTGATATAGATGACAAATAGAAATGGGCCCAGCACCGATCGCTGAGGCACACGACTGGTCACAGGCCTCCAGTCAGAGAAGCAACCTTCCACCATTACCCTCTGCTTCCTTCCATGAAGCCAGTTTTCTATCCATTCAGCTATCTCTCCTTGGATCCCTTGCAATCTAACATGTATACCTCCATTGATGGACACCATAGCATTGGTTTACATGGAGAGGCTTTAGAGATAAATTGGCAAACAGCAGATTCCAAAGCGCTGCGCCAATGTCCCTCCTACTGTAGTACCATCAATATAGAGATACAAAGCAATTACATTTTGTTGCTCATTTTCAATATATCCTGTTCCCCAGTTATGCTTAAACATGAAATATACTTCTTGTTGAAGCTAATTGTATGTTTTCAATTGTTTAACAAGGAAAGTAGAGCAAGAGGAGGGAAGTGTTAAAATGAAGGAGTTTCATTCGTGGAACAATGAAGGACACAGTTATTGGAAAGTTTGATTAATGTCAGACATTTGTAGCTAATGCGATGGTTAAACCAAGGAATGCAATGATCATACTGCACTGTGAAATAGAAATGTTCAATTGTAGTACCTGATGAGAATATTTCTCCTTGACTAGGACTAATTTTGAATGTGTAAATGTATCTTTTTATGGGGATAAGGAAATTCATCTGGCATTTCAACTCACATTAAACCGAAAGGAAATTTATCATGGATTAAGATTTTTTTTAGGCCTGCAGGACTAAGATATTTGCTTTCACAAAATGTAAATATGAAGCACATGATGAAGGTAATTACCCGTTGTAAACTTGCCTGAATAAATGTCAGTCTAAGGCTAAAGTGAATGAAATATCTGCAATTTTTCGAGCTAAATATTGATGAGAGAGATAGAATACAGATACAATAAGGCTAACAGCCCTGAAATTTGGATATTAAAAGCCTGTTTTTTGGTTATTTGAGTAAGTAAATGAACCAATAATCTATTTCCATAGATACATGCAGGTTTCATATAGGGCATATAAATTCCCTGACCTAACCAAAAAATATAGTTTGAGAAACTGTGGTATCAATGTCGCAGGTATTTTAAAATAATTTCTTTAAAAATATCATATTCAGCTCATTCTCAAGTTATCAGTTTCCTACGTGACATATCTAAACACAGACACACTTTTTCCATTTTCTTTAAGCATCTTTCTGTTAAAGATTGAGAATTTATAACAACTAGCACTAACAATGGATGAAATGCAGGGCCAGATATTACTGAAGTCTTACAGTTGCCTGGGGCCATCAACCTGTCCTTATATTTTCTGGATTATGTGAGCTGATCAAGCAGAAAATGTGCACCCAAGAGGCGAGCTGACTTTAAGAGGCAGCCTGGCCCCAGGATGTATTGCAGTTTGAGCTCTGTCCCCATTGCACTCTCTGAAAAAGTTTGCCACTGACAACAGCATTTTAACTACTTTTAAATGACTGTGATGGTCAGGAACATGTAAAAAATATTTGAAAATAATTTTAAAAAATCAAAAATCAAATAATTTCGTTAAAGTGATTTGAAATTTGAAATTTTAAAAAATAAATTTAGTACAAAACAGCTTAACATACTAATGGAGAAGGATAGATATTTAGATATTAAGGGAATCAAGGGGTTTATGCAAGGAAGTGGCGCTGAGGTAAAAGATTAACTATGATTTTACTGAATGGCTGAATGGCATTCTGTTAGTTTAGTTTAGTTTAGTTTAGTTTAGTTTAGTTTAGTTTAGTTTAGTTTAGTTTAGTTTAGTTTAGTTTAGTTTAGTTTAGTTTAGCTTAGCTTAGCTTAGCTTAGCTTGGTTTAGTTTAGTTTGGTCCGAGTCCACACAGACCAGCAAACCCCCACCCCGCACAGTAACACTATCATCCTACACCACAATAGGGACAATTTACAATTATACTGAGCCAATTAACCTATAAACCTGTACGTCTTTGGAATGTGGGATGAAACCGGAGATCCGAGCGAATACCCACGCAGGTCACGGGGAGAACGTACAACTCCATAGAGACAAGCACCTGTAGTCAGGATCTCTGGCACTATAAGGCACCAACTTTACCATTGCGCTACCTTTTTTTCTATATGTGATATTGCCTCTCTTCTGCCTCTTTTTCCTATCTTCTTACATAATTAAATACATTAACAGAACAAAATAAAGTAAGATTTCTTTTTTTAAACAGTTTCACTTTATCTTTTTCAATATCATATCATATCATCATATGTATACAGCCGGAAACAGGCCTTTTCGGCCCACCAAGTCCGTGCCGCCCAGCGATCCCCGCACCTTAACACTATCCTACACCCACTAGGGACAATTTTTACATTTACCCAGCCAATTAACCTACATACCTGTACGTCTTTGGAGTGTGGGAGGAAACCGAAGATCTCGGAGAAAACCCACGCAGGTCACGGGGAGAACGTACAAACTCCTTACAGTGCAGCACCCGTAGTCAGGATCGAACCTAAGTCTCCGGCGCTGCATTCGCTGTAAAGCAGCAACTCTACCGCTGCGCTACCGTGCCGCCCTTAGGCCAATAGGGCTAGATCTGATTCAAATGAATAAGTTGAGGTTCTTACACCAGCCTTCCCAAATGTAAAGCTGAAAGGTTAGTCTTGAAATACATCTGGGCTTTCTCTCAAACACAAGAAAATAGGAGCTGAAGTAGACCACTCGGCCTCTCAAGTCTGCTCCACTGTTCAATAAGTTCATGGCCATTCTAGCCCAGGTTTCACCTCTCGTTCTACATATGTTCCACACACAGGAGGAGGTAGTTTAGACATGTACTATCATACCATTTAAGACTAATTTGGTTAGGATAAGTTCAGAGGTTTGTGGGCCAAGCAAGGGTCAGGTGGGACTAGTGTCGCTGGGGCATATTTGTCAACATGAGCAAGTTGGACCGAAGGGCCTATTTCCACGCTGTATAACTCCATGACTCTATGACCACTCAATTCGCTAATCTTTCATAAACTTATCCATCTCCTCTTTAAACACTGTTTTTATGTTGTTTTTTTGTCTTGATTGTAGTGTAAATGTGATGTAGTTTTTTGGGGTTGTGTACTATGGGGGACGGAAACTGTAAATGTAAAATTGTCTCTTCCGAAAGGAGAACCGACCTTTTGTTTCTGGGCCATGTCTCCGTTCCCGTTGTGACCTACCATCGGCTAAACCCCTGGAGCTGGCGGCCTCCACCTGGAACTCACCAGTGGAGGCTCCGGCCGCGAGGACGTCGGAAGCTCGCAGCCCCCTGGGTGGGGGCTGACATCGGGAGCTCCGGCAGCGGCAGCGTCTTCGCCCGCCCCGAATCGCGGGGCTTGGGTCGGCCCGCCGCGGACCTTTCACCGTACGGCGCCACCTGAAATAGGCCGTGGGATTTTCTCCGCCCGGCGGGGGCTTCAATATCGGGAGCCATGACCGCCCCGACGTGCAGCGGCGGCGTTTATATGCCTGCCCAGAGTAGCGGGGCTTGGGTCGACCCACTGCGGACCTTTCACCATCCGGCGAGGCCTGGAACATGGCAAATTCAACAGCATGACTGCGGGAGAAGACGGCAGGGGAAGAGAAAAGACATTCCGACCTTCTATCACAGTGATGAGGTGACTGGAGGAGACTAACTGTGATGGTTGTTTCTTTTTGTTTGGTGTTGGTTTATGATTGTGTGTGCTATTGCTTATTTTTATTGCTCTTATTGTTGGACTTTGGGTAATCTTTCATATCACTGCACATTTATGGCGTGCAGCGTAGGTTCACTAGGTTAATTCCCGGAATGGCGGGACTGTCGTATGTTGAAAGGCTGGAGCAATTAGGCTTGTATACACTGGAATTTAGAAGGATGAGGGGGGATCTTATTGAAACATATAAGATAATTAGGGGATTGGACACATTAGAGGCAGGAAACATGTTCCCAATGTTGGTGGAGTCCAGAACAAGGGGCCACAGTTTAAGAATAAGGGGTAGGCCATTTAGAACGGAGATGAGGAAGAACTTTTTCAGTCAGAGAGTGGTGAAGGTGTGGAATTCTCTGCCTCAGAAGGCAATGGAGGCCAGTTCGTTGGATGCTTTCAAGAGAGAGCTGGATAGAGCTCTTAAGGATAGCGGAGTGAGGGGGTATGGGGAGAAGGCAGGAACGGGGTACTGATTGAGAGTGATCAGCCATGATCGCATTGAATGGCGGTGCTGGCTCGAAGGGCTGAATGGCCTACTCCTGCACCTATTGTCTATTGTCTATTGTCTATTGTCTATAAATAAACTTGACTATTGACTATTGACTATTGACTATTGACATCCTCCACACTTCATCCAGGTTGGAGAATCGCAGAGATTCACCAGTCTCTTTGAGAAGAAATTCCCACGCACATCACTTTTAAATGTCTTCACCCACATGTCTTCTAACTGTGTCTCCTCGCTTGATTCTTTCTCACGAATGGAAACATTTTAGTATCTATCCTGTCATTTTCTTTAGGTCAGGTTTCCAAGAGATCACCACTTATTCATCTGAACGTTGAAGAATATCGATCTATTTACTTTAGTCACTCGTGAGAGGACAACCCTCTCAATCCAGGAAATTGTCTCGTGCATATCATTTAGATTGCCTCCAAGGCAACTTAGTTTTAAATAAAGGAATGTAAACTGTGCACCGCAGGGAACCATCACGTCAGTGTTCTGTCAGTGGTGTGGCCAGGGGTGGACAGGGAGCTCAGGTATGTTGATATCTGTACTCTGGCTTGCCTTGGACTTCTGCAATAGATCACTGGAACCACCAGCAGTTAGTCAACTCTATTCAGCCCAAATATATCAAACCAAACACGAGTGGAAGCATGCTACAAAAATGTTAACATTCAAAAGGTTATCAACTTCAAACAAACCCATAGCCCTGTGTAGTAAAGAACTGTAGGTGCTGGCTTATACCGAAGATATCAGACTGAAGAAAGGTTGTAACCCGAACCATCACCTATTCCTTTTCTTCAGAGATGCTGCCTGACCCGCTGATTTACTCCAGCATTTTGCGTCTAAATTCATTGCTCTTTGTCGTGTGGGATGAAACCAGAGCACCCAGAGAAAACCTACGTGGTCGCAGGGAATCCGTACAAACTGTGCCAACAGTACCTGCAGTCAGAATTGAACCCAGGTCTCTGGCTCTGTAAGTCAGTAACTCTACCGCTGCTCCACTGTGTCACCACATCAGACTAGTGGATCTCCCTAGTGCTCCCCTTCCCATTCCCATGCTGACCTTTCTGTGCTGGGTCTTCTCCATTGCCAGAGTGAGGCCACAGGCAAACTGGAGGAACAGCACCTCATATTCTGCTTACAATCCAATGGGATTGAATTCTCCAATTTTAGGTAACCTCTAACAACACCCCTTCCCCCTTCCCTTTCTCCCCCACATCCCCCTTTCTCATTCCCCACCCAACCCCTGTGCTCACACCCATTTCTCCCCTCCCTCTTCTTCTCCACCTACATTCTTTCCCCTGACTTCACAATTTGCAACTCTTCAACCCTATAGTCTTACATCTTCTGTTTTCATCTCTGGCCTTTATCCAAACACCTGCCTATCAAAACCCTCCTCGCCTGTGTTACGCTTTGTCCAGCTCCTCCTCTCTGCTAGCTTTTTTCCCCCTCCCCCTCCTGAGGTCTGAAGACGGGTCCCAACCTGAAACTTTACCTATCTATGTTCTCCAGAAACGCTGTCTGACCTGCTGAGTTACTCCAGCACTTTGTGTCCATTTTTGTAAACCAGCATCAGCTGGTTCCTTGTTTCTCCATTCTAAACCATCTATACATGATTGCAATCAAACCATACAAAAACATAAAGAGTGGAGAATTCAGTATAATGTAAAAGCTACAGAGAAGGTGCAGAGTAAAAAAGTGCAAGGGCCACTGTGAGGGAGAGTGGGAGATCGGGAATACACCCTTAGCTAATGAGAGGCCTGTTTATGAGTCTGTTAAAATGGGGAAAAGCTATTCTTGAATCTATTGGTACGTGTTTTCGCTTTGGTACCTGCTGCCCCATGGAGAGGGAAGAAGATGTCAGCTTGGCAGATGTCTAAAATAGCTTCACCATGTTAGCACAATAATCATTTTCAAAACAACGTCAGCATGAATTGTCGACGGGGATAGTGTATGCAACTCAAAGTAGATAGTCTATGGTATGGCAAACAACTTACCAGAAACTAAATGTGATTAAAGAATGGAGGAAGCAGAAATTCCTCAATCTTCTCCTAATAAAAGCAAGATAATATCTCCAGAAAAAAAAGGCGTAAGTAGAGGATGGTTACATAGAAATTAAATGCATAAGTTCAAGTTTAGATACTTAGGCCTTGATTGTCGTGGCACTTAGATCAACATTTCCTCTCAGGATATCCATTTTCTTGCAACCAGATGTTAATCGAGCTCATTAAAGGAATTCTCTACAACATTACGTTATCAGAAGTAATACAGTGATTGAACAATGCTGACAGTAACCATGGTGGTTTCCAAGTAAAGGTAAAAGCTGATGATGTACTCACACAAGTGCCTTTCTGTGAAGTTGGAAGGTTTTAGGGAATCCTCTACTATGTTTTGGTTTAGTTGAGTTTAGAATGGAGAGATAGTGTGGAAACAGGCCCTTCAGCCACCGAGTCTGTACCGACCAACGATTACCCATGACCTTGTTCTATCCTACATACTAGAGACCATTTATTGAAGCTAATTAACTTACAAATTTGCACGTCTTTGGAATGTGGGAGGAAATCGGAGCACTCAGATAAACCCCAAGCGGTCACAGGGAGAATGCGCAAACTCCATACAGACAGCACCTGTGGTCAGGATTGAACCCGGGTCTCTGTCGCTGTAAGGCAGCAAATCTACTGCTGCACCATCGTGCCACTTCTATTCCCATCCTCTTCCAGCTCCGCTGTAATGACGGTTGATCACTTGTTGCCTAATCCAGCAGCCTTTTTTTTCAGATTAATGATGTCTATTAGCTTGGTAGTAGTTGGTACCTTATTTATCACATGTGCAGTGAAATTCATTTTTGTATACAGTTCAGTATAAGTATCACTACACGTAAGCGCTTAGATACATCTTAGATAAGCATCTCAGATACAGTACGTGTATTGCAGTAGTACACTGGCACATTATACATAGTCGCCAGTTTTGGCGTCATTTCCAAGACCCAGTTTGCAAGTGCGGGATTCTTGACCTGACCATGAAGGACTGTTGTCCTGGTGTGATGTCAACTTATTTTTACTTGCGGTCTGAGATGCCTTCAGAGACCCAACAACTATTAGTGGCTCACCCCAATTTCAAAAGGAGCACAGACAACTTGGTAATGGATAAAGGATAATGGATAATGGTAATGGATCACACTCTCCATTGAATTTGGATGTGAGATCTAGGCCCCTAATGCATTGGTTCCCTCATCATTATAGCTATGAATAGGCAAGCCCAGCCTGAATCTGTGTCTATGCCAACACTGAAAGGAGAAAAAAAAATGGCATTCGTCTCTCTAGTCGGCAAAGAAATGTAGATGCAGAGATTTTCTTTTCAAAAGCACATACAAAAAACAACATAGGAAATAAGGATGTACAAATACACATAAAACAAAGATAACATCAGACGAAGAGCTGCGAGCCAGGACAGTCTGAGAAAGGAACACATTATCTGAGAAGGTATTGAATTTCCTAAAAAAGGAAACCTTCAAGCCACAAGATGAACCTTTTCCTTTCTAATAGTAAGCTCTGCCTCCTGCATGCAAAGGGTCATGTTGTTCTTGGGAGCACATTGGCAAATGACTAAAAACAGCAGGGCACAAGAAGAGACGGAGCTGAAGTGGTGAAACCATTGCTGTGACTTAAAAAGGAAAGCCAACAAATAAACTGCAAATAGACACAAAGTGCCGGAGCAACTCAATACAATACAATACAATACAATATATCTTTATTGTCATTGTACAGGGGTACAACGAGATTGGGAATGCGCCTCCCATACGATGCAATAAATTAATTAGCTAGTCATTATTAATTTAAACAACCCAATGAAACAAATTAAAACAGGCTGCACCTCTGGAGTAAAAGGATGGGTGACATTTCGAGTCGGGACCCTTCTTCACACCCTTCAAAGCAGTTCCTCAGGACCTTGGGCGCAAGGACTAGAACATTGGTAGCACCTCAGAAACCTAAGGCCTTTGCCATCAAGGAAGACCTCAGCATGTAGAAATGTTTACCAGACGGCTGAATTTCTCTCCCCAGATCAGCTCAATCCTAAATTGGAAAGATGCCAAAAATATAGGAATTCCCTGCCACACCATACCTTGCCTTCATAATACAGACTGCTGTGTTTAAGCAAGTGGTGCGCCATCACCTTCTCACGAGCAATTAGGTGCGGACAATGAATGCTGGCCTGGCCAGTCTTGCCCACGTCTTACAATAAACGAAAGAATGAAAAGCAACTAATGCTGATGTGTATGACTGAACCTGGATTCTCCCACAGAAACCAACAGTGGGTTGGCCATTGTAATGTCAGTGACTAAAACATGGGAGCACATTCTCTGGAACAATGTCAATATAGCATTGGAAAGGTATATGGGCCGTTTTATATTTGATTCCAAATGTACTACTTTTAACAAATTGAATACATATTGCAATTCCATTGGGAATACTTACCTATATATATTACTTTTTTAAGTTAAACTATTTCAGAATGAGATTTATTGGACAGTCAAAAATTACACTCCTGCAATATATAAGACCAGATTTCCAAATGACTTACTTTAAACTCAGTTTTCTTCAGATAATATATATTTTTTAAATTTTACAGGATTGTGATAAAATAAAGAATGTACAAATGCACATAATGCCAATACTGCAATGGTTTGTGATAAAATAGATCACTGCATCTCACTCCATGCCAAGACACTCCATGCCAAGACTAGAGCCAAGACCTAACCAAAATTGTAAACTTACAGGAATTGTGGATTCCACAATTTCACTTCTCTACTTCAGGGAGGTCACATCATCCAACCTGCTCGTATTTTGGAGTGTCCCTTTTTATTTCAAAATATACTTTATTCGAGAAATAAATATATCCAGTACATGATCCTTACAAGGCGCCATCCAACATTCTTGGAGGCTCTACAAACATTCAATACTGTTTACACAAATTACACAAATTTATCCCCCACCCCCGCCACTCATGTGGCCAACTAGCGTGGAATCCCTTCCCTTATTTTTGAGGGGCGTCTCCACCACACCGTGCCCCCAATGTCCAGCAGCTGAAGGATCCTAGACTGTGGTCCTCCCCCATAGAGCCTTGGCGTTGGCTGCACCAAGCTTCAGTGCGTCCCTCAGCAGTCTGCAGCGGACCAGTCGGCAACATTCCCCGATGGACATCTCACTCTGCTGGGAGGTCAACAAAGCTCGAACAGACCAAAGAGCAGCTAAGCTCTATTTTGGGAGATCTATAGTCCCCCTCAACCTGTTTTTGCACTGTCTTTCAACCTAACCCAGAGTCCCTGACCACCTTCCCAACCAATCCCACAGTTCCTGACCTTCCTCTCAACCAATCCCAGAGTCCCTGACCTCCCTCTTGACCAATCCCAGTCCTTGACCCTCCTCTCAACCAATCCCATCAACCCTGACCACCCTCTCGACCAATCCAAGAGTCCCTGATCTCGCTGTCGACCAATCCCATCGACCTTGACCATCCTCTCAACCAATCCCACAGTCCCTGACCTCCCTCTCGACCAATCCCAGAGTCCCTGACCTCCCTCTCGACCAATCCCAGAGTCCCTGACCTCCCTCTCAACCAATCCCGGAGTCGGCGGCCTCCCGCATGACCAATCCCATCAATCCTAACCCCCTGTCAGCAACCTCTAAGCTTTGGCCCCCAATCCCAAGCCCCACACTTACCCCCATCAGCTGCAAATCCCCAACAACAATCACAACTCTGAACGAGAGCAACAGAGCACAAGTAATAATCACCTGTTAATTATTACTAAGTGGTAGAACGGATGTGAATTGCGTAAAACCACAGTTATTAATTTACAACATGATTTAGTGGCGTGATTTAAGCAATTTAAAACAAATTAAAAAACATGCACAGATAATGCTAGAAACACATAAAAGGCCAGGTAGTGTCTGTGGAAAGATAATTGGGTTAATATTTCAAGTCAAAAAACACTTTGTGATAACTAAGAGAGAGAGAAAGAAAAAGAGAGAGAGGGAGAAATTAAAAAAAAGGTGATTTTAAGTAGCAGAAGAGGCGGTGAGAGATATGGACAGAACAACACGAATTTTTGTTATTGGGTGAGACTAGGTCGTGGGTTAATGGGGCAGTTAATGGCTATGTGTTTCTATAGCAGGGAAGTGAGGCATGCCCAGCAGGATAGGCTGTACAAGTGGAGAGAGAAAAACCGAGCTGATATCACAGATGGATAAATTGTAGCACAAATGGCCAATTCTCCCACACATTGTAAAAGCAAAATATTTGAAGTTGTAGAATTTGATATTGGCTCTGCAAGATTGGTTTTCTCCACACTTGCCACACTATAGGAAGAATGTGATTGTACTGGAAAAAAACATTGTAAGACTTTACTCTTGGGGAGAGATTGGACGGGCTAGGCTTGTTTTCTCTGGGGGGTGAGGTACTAGAGGTATTTAAAATTATAAAAGACATAAATAAAATAGATGGTCAAACTCTTTCTCCCATGGTAGGGATATTAAAAATAAGAGGGTGTAGGTTTAAGTTGAGAGGAAGGAGTTTGAAGAATATTTGAGGGATGAAAACTTTTACACAGTGGAGTGACTGCTATCCAGAACATGTTGCCAGAGAAGTTGGTGGAATCAGATATAGTTATAGGTATAGTCAGATATATGTTTAAGAGTCACTTAGACATTTAGATGGGCAAGGCACAGAAGGATTATGGTCTTAATGCAGGCAAATGGGAATGTGTAGATAAGCAAAATGTTTGGCATGGACATGATGGGCAGAAGGCCCATTTCAGCACTTTATGATTGATTCAATGTGATCAAAGAATCCTCTGAGGAAGAGTTTGGTTTAACATGGTAACATTTCACAGAGAATTTGGGAGTGAGAAATGCAGATCAATTAAAAAAAGGCAACTATAAGATGTAAAGGTACAGTTGGAAAAAGTCAACTTGGAAAGTAAATTAAAAATAAGATAGCAAATAAACTTTAGCAGACATGTAAAGTATTCCATGATTCTAGCAAAGATGATGTCTATTAAGATCTAAGTATTTCACAGAAGGATGATCTTTCCATGGTTACTTGAAGTTAAGGATGATATCAAATTCAAAGAAAATGCATAATATATTATGACGATTAGTGAGCCAGATGTTTGGGGAAATTTAAAAAAATAAGCAAAAGATGACTTAATAGTTAAAATAAGTGGGAATAGCTGGAACATGACAGTAAACTAGCAATACATTTTTAAAAAGATGGTAAGAGTATCTTCAACTACATTAAAGAAAGAAAAGAGCAGCTATTGTAAATGCTCAGATTGTAAGTGGTCTATTGTTATTGAGTACTTTAGATCACATTTCTGAAGGGCTCATTATCTTTGTCACATCTTCCTTCTCATTTGCTTAACCAGTTATCCCTCAGGCCTGACTGAGTCAGATTACAAATTCACTCCTATATTTCTACTCTCATAGTTGCCACATTAGAAACTAAACTCTTCTCAGCTATATTTACCATGGGGAAGTTGGATTTATTCAAATCAATGTCCCTAGAGTGAAATGATATTCTGATAATCCTTTCTTTGTCCAACCCCCTCCCCTGACATCAGTCTGAAGAAGGGTCTCAACCCGAAACGTCACCCATTCCTTCTCTCCTGAGATGCTGCCTGATCCGCTGAGTTACTCCAGCTTTTTGTGATACCTTCTGATAATCCAAGGTAGACACAAAATGCTGGAGTAACTTCTTCAGACTGATAATCTGATAATCCAATGTGGCCCTGATTCATGTCACAGGACCAAAGAAATTTATGAGTACAGGCAAGCAATCTTATTGAAGTCATGTACACCCCTATGCTGGAGATAAATAGAATGATTAGTTTAGTTTAGTTTATCTTATTGTCACGTGTACCGAGGTACAGTGAAAAGCTTTTGTTGGCCGCCATTTTGGATCGATTTCTCTTCTCTGTTGTTGGCCTTCGAGGCTTGGTGAGATTTTATGTTAGGAAAGAGCAGTAATGCTTTCAAAAAGTGCTGGCCTCCAAATCTTCGAAAGTTTTATAAAATTAAATGGTTGGGTGCATAAAGATTCACTTATTCATTGTGTTCAACCAACTCCAAGATAATATTTCCCAAATGGAAAATTGATCATTCCCCAGCCACCACTGGCGTATCCATTTATCCAGGAATAAGTTTGCTCAGCAACGAAGGAGAATACAGAGAGTGATATGCACCACCCAGTCCATCACAGCTACTGACTTCCCACCATTGAAGTTGCCTGAAATCAAATGTCATTACATATTCAGGTTTTGTATTAGGAATTCTCTTAGGTGCTGTGGTAGTGTCAAGATTATAGGCAGTATGAACAGTTTAAGGGGCTAATTACAATTCCAGGATTCCAGGATGCAATGGTAAATCCTCCCAGCTGGATAATGTGATTAAATTAACACTTTGTATTAGCATGAAAGAGGGTAACAGCTAATCACTATGTTACACCTGCACATTGCCCAAGGAAAGAAAGACCAAGCACCATGCAAATTGTTTCTAAAGGCCCAGATAAAGAAAGATGCAATTATGTAGACTATACAACAAAAGCAAAAGCCATTTTCTGTCCAACTAGCTGCATTAGTGTTAATGCTTCACTTAACCATATTTGGATTTTTCCTCATTGAATGTGCTCAGCATAACATTCACCCTTCATCCTCACAAATGCCCCCTCAATGCATCTTACCTCTAGTACTCCTTGTGAGTTCCGCATTCTCATTCACTCCAGCATGAATGTTCCTCCTGAGACCACATTGAATATTTTGGTAGACACAAAAAGCTGGAGCAACTTAACGGGTCAGGCAGCATCTCTGGAAAGAAGGAATGGTTGACGTTTCAGGTTGAGACCCTTCTTCAGACTGATGTCAGGGGAGGGGGCGGGACAAAGATAGGATGTAGTCGGAGTCAGGAAGACTAGTGGGAGAACTGGGAAGGGAGAGGGGATAAAGAGGGAAAGCAGGGTCTATCTAAAGTTAGACAAGTCAATGTTCATACCGTTGGGATGTAAACTATCCAAGCAAATTGAGGTGCTGTTCCTCCAATTTGCGCTGGGCATCACTCTGACGATGGAGGAGGCCCAGGACAGAAAGGTCAGATTGGGAATGGGAGGGGGAATAGAAGTGCTGAATCACCGGGAGACCAGATTGGTTAAGACGGACTGAGCGAAGGTGTTCAGCGAAACGATCGCCCAGCCTGCGCTTGGTTTTGCGAAGAAGAGACGTTGACACCTGGAACAGCGGATACAATAGATGAATTTGGAAGAGGTGTAGGTGAACCTCTGCCTCACCTGGAAAGACTGTTTGGGTCCTTGGATGGAGTCGAGGGGGAAGGTAAAGGGACAAGTGTTGCATCTCCTGCGGTTGCAGGGGAAAGTACCTGGGAAGGGAGTGGTTTGGGTGGGAATGGACGAGAGGACCAGGGAGTTTCGGAAGGAACGGTCTCTGCGGAAAGCAGAAAAGGGTGGAAATGGGAAGATGTGGCCAGTAGTGGGATCCTGTTGGAGGATGAGGAAATGTTGGAGGATAATATGTTGTATGCGACGGCTGATGGGGTGGAAGGTGAGGACAAGGGGGACTCTGTCCTTGTTATGAATAGGGGGAGGGGGAGCAAGAGCGGAGTTGCGGGATATTGATGAGACCCTAGTGAGATCCTCATCTATAATGGATATATCAAAATATATATTTTGGTGCCTGCATTGAATAGAGGACCTCCAGAAGAAAATTCCAACAGGAAAGAGTAAACCTAGAGGCCATCTTCAGAACCTTACAGTACTCGACATGATCACTCCATAGTATTTCCTTTTTAAACCTCACCAATAGATGTAATCTGACGTTTCTCCTAACATGCTTGGAAATCTTTTTTGGAGCCTCGAAAATATTGATCTACAATTCTTTCATAATACAAATTAACTGTTGTATAAACCTACTTTTGTGTATTTGGGCAAGAGGCATTGAAGGTGGGGTGACTTAAACATTGATACAATCATTGAATAAATTAGTATTATTCAAGAATTCCTTTTCAAATCTTCATTGACTGATGTTTATATTTTCCTGCATGTTCACATTGAACAACTAGCAAAAATAAAATTGCAAGATATTACATGTTGCAGCATTAATGGAATAGTTTTGTTTAGTTAAGTTAGAAATAGGCCTTTCGGCCTGCTGAGCCCACGCCAATCATCTATCACCCCCTTACATTAGCACTATACTACACACTCGGAATAATTTACATTTTTTCCAGAATTTCAATTAACCTACAAGCTTGCACGTCTTTGGAGTGTGGGAGGAAAATGGAGCACCAGGGGACAACCTATGCTGTCACAGAGAGAATGTACAAACTCCGCACAGACAGCACCCATATTGAAGATTGAACCCGGATCTCTGGCTCTGTGAGGAAGTAACTCTACCGCTGCGCCAACGTGCTGCCCCAAATCTTGAATTGATTTATTTCCCATTTTTGACCCAGTTCTTAAACTAAGGGTCAAAAATCCAAAGTGATTCCCAAGCAGTTTGGCACATGTGGAAGTAGGTTCAGCTGAAGACACTGTTCATCTCCACTTCTCCCTCACTGTACCCACAAAACGATCTTCTCTGTAGCCACCACCCATGTTTGTCGGGCGCTGGGAGACTGCACACTGCAAATGCTAACTGGCATTGGATGAGCAGTTGGAGCATCCAGAGTTTTTTTCCAGTGAAGCTTGGGAAGATGGGGTGGTCTCCGCTTGGACCAAAGTCCTGGGTGGTGCAGCCTCACCCTGGCAAGCAACCTGAGAATTGGGATATCACAAAATAAGGCAGGGGGGAGGGGAAGGAGAGCAGGGTGAGGGTGGGCGAGAGAGTAGAGGAGAGGAGCAGGAGGGAAGAGGTGGAAGGGCAGAGAGAGGGATGGGACAGCCGAGGACGGAGGATAGAGTGAAGGAGAGGAAGAAGGGGAGGAGGGGCTGGGGAAGGAATATGGGGGTTAGAGGGGGCGACAGCTGAAAAGGGGAGTGGAGAAGGGACTGGGGAAATAGGAAGATGGTTGGGGGGAAAGGGACAGAGTAGCATCTGGGGAGTGAGTACTGAGAACTAGGCAAAGGCATGCATCCATGTACAGGATCATATACTACACCTTTCATAGTCCAGGGTTTCCACAATGTTTGCTGGTTTCCAATCAGACTGAGGGCGACTCACCTACTAAATCCCTAATGTACTTACCTCCGACAGTGAAAGTTAATGCTAGTTATAGTCACTAAAGAACAGGTTTCCAGCACTTTTTACCACAGTGTTGATTTTATATCTTCCATTGAAACAAATGTAAATTTGTGTGATGTAACTACAATGATCCCTTCTGTATCATTGTGTGTATGGGTACAGTCTAAGAAGGTGCTGAAGGAAGCCTAACATTTTGTTTAGGGAAGATAGACACAGAGTATTGAAGTAACTCAATGGGTCATGCAGCATCTCTGGAGAAAGGGCTCTTGAGGAAGGGCTCCATCCCAAAACGGCACCTATTCTTTTTCTCCAGAGATGCTGCCTGACCTGCTGAGTTACTCCAACATGTTGTGATAACCTTCGGTATAAACCAGCATCTGCAGTTCCTTCCTACATATATTTTATTAGTTCTTCGTGGTTCCGTATATTAATCTGTACACTGTGCAAGTTGATAAGGGGGGAAAACATATGCCCTAAGGGGGGAAACATTTAAATGTAACTTTCTCACGAAACCATAGAATGGGATAATGGTTAAAACATCCCGAAATTTGACAGACTATTAAACAACTGAAAATATATTAGCTATTAATCTGCCAGGGAACAATTCAGTCTGGCTGTTCCAGTAGAAGCAGAATCTCAATTAGGTTTAGGTTTATTATTGTTACCTGTGCTGAGGTACTGTGATAAGCTTTGTTTTGCATGATATCCAATAAGATCAGATAATACTGTACATAAATAAGTCAGACTCAAGTACAATAGGTAGAGCATAGATAATAATACCCCTTGCGGGGTACCGCAAGGCTCGGTGCTGGGACCGCAGCTATTTACAATATACATTAATGACTTAGATGAAGGGATTAAAAGTAACATTAGCAAATTTGTGGATGACACAAAGCTGGGTGGTAGTGTGAACTGTGAGGAGGAAGCTATGAGGATGCAGGGTAACTTGGACAGATTGGGCGAGTGGGCAGATGCATGGCAGATGCAGTTTAATGTGGATAAATGTGAGATTATCCACTTTGGTGGTAAGAATGGGAAGGCAGATTATTATCTGAATGGTGTCAAGTTAGGAAATGGGGAAGTACAAAGGGATCTGGGTGTCCTTGTTCATCAGTCACTTAAAGTTAGCATGCAGGTACAGCAGGCAGTGAAGAAAGCTAATGGCACGTTGGCCGTTATCATATCATATCATATATATACAGCCGGAAACAGGCCTTTTCGGCCCACCAAGTCCGTGCCGCCCAGCGATCCCCATACATTAACACTATCCTACACCCACTAGGGACAATTTTTTTTTACATTTACCCAGCCAAATAACCTACATGCCTGTACGTCTTTGGAGTGTGGGAGGAAACCGAAGATCTCGGAGAAAACCCACGCAGGTCACGGGGAGAACGTACAAACTCCTTACAGTGCAGCACCCGTAGTCAGGATCGAACCTGAGTCTCCGGCGCTGCATTCGCTGTAAAGCAGTGACAAGAGCAGTTGAGTATAGGAGCAAAGAGGTCCTTCTGCAGTTGTACAGGGCCCTAGTGAGACCGCACCTGGAGTACT
This sequence comes from Rhinoraja longicauda, assembly GCF_053455715.1. Taxonomy (NCBI): domain Eukaryota; kingdom Metazoa; phylum Chordata; class Chondrichthyes; order Rajiformes; family Arhynchobatidae; genus Rhinoraja; species Rhinoraja longicauda. Next base: position 26,999,502 of record NC_135959.1, on the reverse strand, counting down.
GTGTGCAGTTTTGTTCTCCAAATTTGAGGAAGGACATTCTTGCTATTGAGGAAGTGCAGCGTAGGTTCACTAGATTAATTACCGTAATGGCGGGACTGTCGTATGTTGAAAGACTGGAGCGACTAGGCTTGCATACACTGGAATTTAGGATGAGAGGGGATCTTTTGAAACATATAGAATTATTAAGGGATTGGACACGTTAGAGGCAGGAAATATGTTCCCAATGTTGGGCGAGTCCAGAACCAGGGGCCACAGTTTAAGAATAAAGGGTAGGCCATTTAGAATGGAGATGAGGGAAAAAATTCTCACTCAGAGAGTTGTAAATCTGTGGAATTCTCTGCCTCAGAAGGCAGTGGAGGCCAATTTTCTGGATGCTTTCAAAAGAGAGCTACATAGAGCTCTTAATGATAGCAGAGTCAGGGGGTATGGGGAGAAGGCAGGAACGAATGATCAGCCATGATCACATTGAATGGCAGTGCTGGCTCGAAGGGCCGAATCTGCACCACCCACTCCGCTGGCATCACCAGCCCTCCCCACCCCTACCGATGTGCTGTGAGAATTTCCTGCACCTATTGGCTATTGTCCTGTACCTATTGGCTATTGTCTATTGTCTATAATACTGTACATAAATACAATTAAGTCAAACTCAAAAGATAGGCACAATAGGCTGGAGCAACTCAGCGGGTCAGGAAGCATCTCTGGAGAGAAGGAATAGGTGACGTTTCAGGTTGAGACCCCTTCTTCTTAAGTCAAACTCAAGTACAATAAGTGGAACATAGATAATATTGTACACAAATATAATTAAATCAAACTCAAGGACAATAGGACGAGCAAAGAGCAATTTTTTATGAAGTCCCCACTACAAATGGCTCGATGCAGACAGTCGTGCCAGCTTCATTTTGTGTGCACTGCAGGGCTACAAAGGAAACAAAATGTATAATTACCTTCCAACATCTAAGAACCTTGACAGTTCCAATGTCCACTGGCCATTGTGTCAAAGTACATAACCTTTAGTGAATCTTATTGTGCTTATTTCAGCTAAATGCCTGGAAACCTTAAAGCACATTTACAATTCTAAAATTGGTTACAAACGGGTTACTTAAATTAATGTGTGTGCTAACAAATATTGTTATCTCAATATAGACCTAAATAATAGACAAATGTAGTGAGCTTCCTGCCTGGTGCCGGTTAAGCAGATTAAAATACCAACAGTGCTTAAGGCATGGAAATATTGACAGTTCTACAGCCACCGAACGATGTGTGTTGACAAGTGCAAGAGAAACCTGCTTTGGTTCCACTGCGCTTGCGCTGTCTTTGATCAATGCTTCCAGCAATACACGGGCACATTTTGAATTTATATAATAAGGTTTTTGCCATGAATGAAAGCTGCAGCTTTGTGCATTGCAGCCGTACCACCATCGCTTCCACGCTATAATTGAGGTGAAGATCTGCACCACCCACTCCGCTGACATCACCAGCCCTCCCCACCCCCACCAATGTGCTGTGAGAATTTCCTAACCTCAATTTGCCACCTCCAGTTCTTGTTGGTGCCACTTTAGTCAGCCTGAGACCGAGCGCAATTTGGTGAGCTTGTCGCTTCACAGGGCAGAGGAGGAGGAGGAAATATGTCAGAGCTGATGTGGAGGCCTGTCCCTTCCCTTCCTTTGCAGCAGCAAGTCAGAAAACGACACTAATCCCTGGCAACCTTCCATTTCCCCAGCCAACTCCTGTTTTTTTCCCCTCACCTGCTTTTTTTGGAAAGGATTTCACATATGCTCAGGATGAATCCCTGACCTCCCAAACAGCTTGGTGCAGGAAGGAACTGCAGACACTGCTTTTTATAGAAGATGGACACAAAGTCAGCAGGTCAGGCAGCATCTCTGGAGAAAAGGAACAGGCGATGTTTCTGGTCGGAACCCTTCTTCAGTCTGATGAATGTTTCCGACCCAAAATGTCACCTGTGCCTTTTCTCCAGAGATGCTGCCTGACAATAGACAATAGACAATAGGTGCATGAGTAGGCCATTCAGCCCTTCGAGCCAGCACCGCCATTCAATGCGATCATGGCTGATCACTCTCAATCAGTACCCCATTCCTGCCTTCTCCCCATACCCCCTCACTCCGCTATCCTTAAGAGCTCTATCCAGCTCTCTCTTGAAAGCATCCAACGAACTGGCCTCCACTGCCTTCTGAGGCAGAGAATTCCACACCTTCACCACTCTCTGACTGAAAAAGTTCTTCCTCATCTCCTTTCTAAATGGCCTACCCCTTATTCTTAAACTGTGGCCCCTTGTTCTGGACTCCCCCAACATTGGGAACATGTTTCCTGCCTCTAATGTGTCCAATCTCCTAATTATCTTATATGTTTCAATAAGATCCCCCCTCATCCTTCTAAATTCCAGTGTATACAAACCTAATTGCTCCAGCCTTTCAACATACGACAGTCCCGCCATTCCGGGAATTAACCTAGTGAACCTACGCTGCACGCCCTCAATAGCAAGAATATCCTTCCTCAAATTTGGAGACCAAAACTGCACACAGTACTCCAGGTGCGGTCTCACCAGGGCCCGGTACAACTGTAGAAGGACCTCTTTGCTCCTATACTCAACTCCTCTTGTTATGAAGGCCAACATTCCATTGGCTTTCTTCACTGCCTGCTGTACCTGCATGCTTCCTTTCAGTGACTGGTGCACTAGGACACCCAGATCTCGTTGAACATCCCCTCTTCCTAACTTGACACCATTCAGATAATAATCTGCCTTTCTGTTCTTACTTCCAAAGTGAATAACCTCACACTTATCTACATTAAACTGCATCTGCCATGTATCCGCCCACTCACACAACCTGTTGACCAACACTTTGTGTCTGTCTCCCAAGGCTCTTTACACTTAAAATCTGCACTCTCCGTGGCAGCAACAGCATCTTCTGCACTCTGTTTCCATTTTCATTTAATTTAGTTTATTGTCATGTGTACCGAGGTACAGGGAATAGCTTTTTTGTTGCATCCCCTCCAGTCAGCAAAAGACTGCACATGATTATAATCAAGCTGCCCACAATGTCCAGATAAAGGGAATAATGGTTAGTAAAAGATAAACTCCAGAAAAATATCATTAAAGATAGCCTGAGGGTCTCGAATGAGGTAGATGGTAGCTCAGGACCGCTCTGTAGTTGGTAATGGTTCAGTTGCCAGACAACAGCTGGGAAAAACCTGTCCCTGAATCTGGCGGTGTGCGTTTTCACACTTGTGTACCTCTTGCCTGAGGGGAGAGGGGAGAAGAGGGAATGTTCGGAGTGAGACTCAACTTCTTTTGCACGACTTGTGCACTCGTGTATGGTAGGATTGTCGTCGTGTCTGGCATGATTTGACTGCATAGCATGCACAACTGTATCTCAGTACACACGAAATATTAAACCAATACCAATAGCAAAATCTAAGCAGCTCCACCCTCTTCTTCAGGAAAGGGTTAATATCTTCCCAGACGCACAGAACGTGTGGACAACAATCATTTAAAGGTATTTTTTGCATGAATTATTATAGCTTTTGCTTCTTCAATTGGAACAACGTTGTAAAGGTGGCGTTTAAGTGTGCTCTGCTTATTTTATCTTTTAATATTAAACAGTGCCATGTGGGTATGTACTGTCTGACGTAATGCAACTCAGAGAAAGAATGTTGTGAGTATATAAGCAGGTATATTTTAAACGCAGTCAGGATAACAGGACGGTTTACGGTCTTTTTAGATCCCCAGCCACCTAGTTTAACCTCATTCTAAATACTTACACATGGCTCTGCTAAACAGGGAGTTCGCAGACTGTGAAGGGTATTTTTGACTTTGAGCTGCGGCCACATAGGGTTGTGGGAGGCTCTTTGCAAAAGAGGAGGCGAAAGGGGGGTCATGGAAAAAAAAAGAGATCTCGCTAAAAATTTAATATGTCCTGTAACTAATGTCACTTTTGAAGGATTTGATACCGAAACAAGGAAATGCATTGCCAGCTGTTCAAATATTGGGATGGAAATGGATGTTTTTTTTTTAACATATACTAATGAAATGCATCCTTTTCTTTTTGTACGTGCATCTATTTATATGTGTAATATATACAAACTTGTGTCGTCTCTGTGTTTGACCTGCCTGGTTTTAATGCGTATGTGTGTGCGTGTCTGCGTGGAGATATAAATAAAAATAACAGGGAGCTCCTGCTGGAAGCCCGCGGTCCCTTAATGTTGTACGCTGATTGGGCTACTCGGAAACCTCCTACAAAGGGGCCCCTGTGTAATTCGATGCATGCTTGTTAGGCTTAGGGTATATTGTCCTCTGTTGTTTATGAAGCCTCCACCCACTCTCCCACCCCACATTAACCGGATCATGTGACTCCGGTAAGTCATTTGCAAGTACAACAGTCTTCTGTGCGCCCCCATTCATTTCCTGCAGGCAGCAGCTGAGAGAGAAGAGACTGTATAAGGGAAGGAAATATTTCTCCTCTGCAGCCTTTCACCAGGTCAGCGCTTTATCATTATTCTTTCTTTCCATTCTTTGTGTTGGACTGGTTCACCACCGAAGGGCAGTGGCAAATGTGGGAGCTCGGGTTTGACTGGTGCCTTGGTTTGTTTTCCTAGCAGTTCTTTGCAGCGGGCGATCAGAAATCTCAATGGCTTGAATGCATTTTTGTTTGCTGGGCTGCAGAGTGGAATCAGGAGGGGTGCAGATGTGGGAGTGCCAGTGAGAAAGCGAAAGAGAGAGAAGGAGAGAGGGAGGGAGAGAGAGACAACTTCAGTGTTACATATCGTAATCATCAGCAAAGACGTGGGTCTGTCAATTGATAAGCAGTGTTTCTGGTCGAAGCAGAGCTGGGAACCCTTGGAGGTGCTGTGTTGGATTTTGGGGTCTTGCCTGGAACTGACAGTGGGCACTTTCAGAGACTGGTGGACAGAGGGCAGCTTGTTCGGTCCGAGGAATCGCCGCTTCACAGCCGAGGAATGCTGAAAGCGAAATAGGAGTGCTGTACTCCGGTGGCATCAAACTGTGTTAAAGCTACGTTGCCATGTGAGCAGAAACTCTATGGTTTTCATATTCGCTGTTATAACCTTGCCCTGCCTAATACCGCCCTTTGCTCACGCACGACTCTGTAAGCTGGGGTTTTAAAGCGCCTCGCGGTGCAAAGCCTGACCTTCTCACCTTCTGATCACTACCTTGCTAATGTAGAGTTGGCCGCAACAAAGCTATACATAAGGGGGGAGTGACTGTACGTACACATAATCACACACTCCTCTCACCTCCTGAACGCACAAGGAAGGCAGAGGTTTAGAGCATAGAATGAAAACACATACTGGTGCTCTCAATCACCTTTTTATTTCGATGTTTTATGTGGACACGGGCATTTTTGTCAATGCAGGAATGTTGAAACATACTTAAGTCGCGGCTGTTATAAAAGGAGGCAGCATTAAATATCTGTTTATGAGCGTTGGATGCTGTGGTATGGTTGTTGATCTGCTTTGCAGGAGGGCAGAGGGTGTGTACAAGGGGGTGGGTCTGTGCACACTTGATTATAACAGCCCACTGCTTGTTGTGCATTTGTATGATACAATTTAGTCTTAAAATCTGTGAAAAGATTTCCAGATACTATCACCTGTCCGGAGTTTCATCTGTCGGCTGTGGTCTAATGTGCTTTTCAAAGATAAGATGTCAGAGTATGGTGGGAGATTGCCTGAGCTGGTCGATCCCTATCTCATATAATTACTGACCAAAAGTAGTTCCAGTTAGTGTCTACATTTTATAAAATTGAAATCATGTGACAGCTCTTGGGAATGAAAAAAAAAGGTCCAAATTAAAACATACTTTACGCATTAGTTCGTTTTTGCTACAGTGATCTTGCTTTGTTTGAGAATTTTGAAACCAGCTTGGACAGAAAACATAACAGTTGCTTTACAGATGGAAATTGCCATCTTGGGGGAGGGGAAGGCAAATGTCAGGTCAAATGTCAAACACACCCAGAGTTGACTAGTTAAGTTGAACTGGGGTTGGGTTTGGAACCCATGTGAAATAACAGACTCCTTTGTTTCACGAGGAATCCAGAGCTCAGGCAGGAAGCTGCAGTGCTGGAGTGTTAGATTTCCAGATAGGAGTTACGAATTTTTTACTTGAAACCTTGACTGATTTTTCTACAAATTTACTCATTCCTGCGATAAGCTTCCCTTCCCTTCCTTGGCTGCAGATTTTTGCAGACCGAGGACGAACAGGCAAAGGAATCTTGCCATCTTGCACTTGCTCTGAAATAATATTTATTATTATAATGATTATAATAATATAAGCAATTCTGCCCTCATTTTAGTGGGAAGGTTGGAGGTTTTGTTCCCGGCAGGAGAGAATATCAGCAAAGTTCTTTATTTGGATGCACATGTCAATGTGACTCGAGAGTGGGGGAGTTTCCTGCTCAACTCACTTTAAAGAGGTGTCAACATTTATGGGTTGGGTCTGGGTTGGGTCTGGGTTGGTAGACCACCAAACAGGGGATTAGTTTGGGTGGAGTCGTGCTTAAAGGTCCAAAGTCATTTCTGCCACCCAAGTTATTTTTTATTTACTGTTGTGGATATTTAGAAGACCTATTAATAAAATAAGTATTTTTTTAAAATTGCTGTCAAGCCAAGTCCATTCCTTTAGCATTTCTTGTTGCACATAGGAGCTCCATTGATTAGCTCATTGCTGGCAATGAGACGTTGTGCTTTCCTAATGGAAATGACACCTTTTACCAGGCGAAACAGACTGTTTTGTTTCCCTTATCCTTCTCAGAATGCCACAGATGGTTGTGGAGGCCAAGTCATTGGATATTTTTAAAGTGGAGATTGACAATTAGTGTGTGGGAAGGAACTGCAGATGCTGGTTTACACTGAAGATAGACACTATATGCTGGAGTAACTCAGCGGATCAGGCAGCATCTCTGGAGAAAAGGAATAGGCGACCCTTCGGGTTGAGACCTTCTGACTGAGAGTCAGGGGAAAGGGAAACTAGAGGTACAAAAAGGTACAGGTCAAATCGGAGCTGGTTCTTGATTAGTTAGGGTGTCAAATGTTATGGGGAATGGGGTTAAGAGGGAAAGATAGATCATTGAAAGATAGACACAAAGTGCTGGAATGTCCATCCTTGTTATAAACCAGTATTTGCAGTTCTTTGTTACCACAATAGATCAGGCATGTTTGAATGATGGAGTAGACTTGATGAGCTGAATGGCCTAATTCTGCTCCTATGATTTATGAACCACTATACCTTGTACCTGTTGTCTAGGGAAAAACTGCAGATGCTGGTTTATACCTAAGATAGGTGGAGGCAGCATCTCTGGAGAAAAGGAATAGGTGATATTTCTTCTTCAATCTGAAGAAGGATTTTGACCCGAAACGTCACCTATTCCTTTTCTCCAGAGATGCTGCCTGGCCCGCTGAGTTACTCCAGCATTTTGTGTCTATACCTTTGTACCTATTTGGATGTAGGCCTAGTACTCAATCATCTGGACTTTATAATAACGGATTCTGTGTTTGGTCACTTGCTGCACTTTTTTCCAGCAATTACTATGTTCATAATTGTCTTTTGAGTAACTCTACTATTGGGCAGCATAGAGTTCAACAATTTGACTGGTTTGAGTTGATTTGTATTAATGTCAGCCCTCCCACCCCACATCCAGGGAGCCAAGTGTGCAAATTCTGACTGTCCATTGTATTCCATCCAGTAACCCCACCAAGAACTGGCACAAGACTTGCATATAATTAAGAGGACTATGTACAATGCTTGAACAGAAATTATCCTTGAGATGCAAGCTTTTAATTAAAATTGTAACCTTTACCTCACCACCGTACGAAGATTTCACTCATGTCCAAAAATAATATGCAATTAGGTTGTGAGCTGCATGAATGAAAATTGATTTTATTTTTTCAAAGTGGGAAATGATTGCAATGGAAATTGGACCAGGCACTTCTGTTCACACAAGGATACATCATGCTTGCGTAGATGGTGTTTTCTGCCTTAAACTATGTGCATTAATTTTTTTAAAGTTTAGTTTAGAGACACAGCATGGAAACTGGCCCTTTGCCCCACTGAGTCCATACCGACCAGTGATCCCCGCACATTAACACTATCCTAACACACACACACACACACACACACACGGGACAATTTATAATTACACCAAGCAGATTAATCTACATACCTGTAGGTCTTTTGAGTGTGGGAGGAAACTGAAGATTTCGGAGAAAACCCACGCGGTCACGGGGAGGACATTCAACCTCCATACAGACAGCACCCATAGTCTGGATCGAACCCTGGTCTCCGAGCTGCAAACTCTGTAAGGCTGCAACTGTACCGCTGCACCACCGTGCCGCCCTAATGCTAAATCAATAGCGGGTATTGTCGATGTTATGTTACAGAGGAAGGTAGAGAAATTATAAGCGGTTTTAACAAATGCTGCACAGTAAATTCTTCAAAGGTTGGCCGAGCTCAAGTGAAAATTGGTGTCCATACGAGGTCCTAAATTGGTGCAGGAATAATGGAAATGCCAGCACTATCTTTCAATTCAATGATTCAATTCAATGATACTTTATTGTCACGTGTACCTAGGTACAGTGAAATGCTTTGTTTTGCATAACGACCTGGTAAAATCACCTGGTAAAGAGACTCCTCCACACTCACCACATTCAAAACATCACTGAAGTCTCACCTGTTCAGTACTGCCTTCAACCACTGAAGGTCACCTCACCTTCTGTCTCCTTTCTCTGTTCGTTTACTTATTTATCTATTTATTCACTTCCCTATGTTCTCTAAATCCCTGTAAAGCGTCTTTGAGTATATGAAAAGCGCTATATAAATGTAATGCATTATTATTATTATTATTATATAGCAGACCTTACCTAGGCAGTACACAAGTGTCATCATGTTTCTGGCACTGACAAAGTTGAAAATGTTCAGCGAACAGTCCTATCTTCTGCCTGCCAATCCCCTTTGGACCCCATGGAATTAGAAGGCCAATGACAGTGAAGTCCACAGAATTGACCAAGGTAATGAAAACTGAGAATGACATTGAATGGTTACTTTTTATTCTCCACACTGGATGAATGTATCGAGTAACGTTCCCCAGGGATCAGTGTTAGAAGCGCTGATACTTTTGAAGCGGGGAATTGAGTCAAGAGAGCACAGTTTCTACAGATGGTGCAGAACTGTGGCTACTTCATTCCTGTCTGAATTCCATCGTGGGATGGAAGAATTCCTGATTTATTGAGAAACCAGGAATGCCCAGAGGCAGTCCCAGAACAAAGCAGAGGTGCCAAGGATTATTTGCAGCAAATACTGGCAGGAAGAAGAACATCAGTGGATTCAGCACTAGTGATCTCCCAGTGAGATCTCTGGGGGCTGCTTTTACAATGCATAGTATGTTTCAGCAGCTTTGTTTGCTGTCCTGAGGAACTAAACCCAAACACAATTATGTACACACTAGACTAACTTGTTGACTGTGCTGAGGAATTTCCTTTTTATCCCTGATATTCTTCCTTCCTCTCCAGCAGGGTCCATACTATGGTAGCAGTTCCACATGTGTACCAGTCACCCTCAATTAGATAATCACAAAGTGATACAGAGTAGAAACAGGCCTTTCAGCCCACCAAGTCTTCAACCACCTACTAACAATAATCCTACGAATAAAGACACAAAGTGCTGGAGTAACTCAGCAGGTCAGGCAGCATCCCTGGAGAACATGGATAGGTGCCATTTTGAGTTGGGACTCTTTTTCAGACTGAGTCCCAAAAACCAAAATGTTGCCAGTTTGAAGAAGGGTCCGGACCTGAAATTTCACCATTTTGTGTTTTCCAGCAATACTATCTGACCTGCTGAGTTACTTTTTCTTGGTAAACTAGCATCTGCAGTTCCTTTTTTCAACCATAATCCTACACTGATCCCATTTTTATTCTCCCCATTTTCTTGTTAACTACCCCCTCCAGGTTCTACCACTCACCTACACGGCAGGGACCATTTACAGTGGCTGATTAAACTACCAACCCACATGTCCTTTGGATGTGCGGGAGAAACTGGGTGGCAGAGTGGCGCAGCAGTTGAGCAGCGGCCTTACTGTGCTAGAGACCCGGGTTCGATCTTGACTATTGGTGCTGTTTGTATGGAGTTCATACATTCTCCCCGTGACTATGTGTTTTCACCGGGTGCTCTGGTTTCCTCCCTCACTCCAAAGACATACAGGTTTGTAACTTAATTGGCTTTGGTAAAATTGTAAATTGTCACTAGAGTGTGGGATAGTGCTAGTGTACGGGGTGATTGCTGGTCGGCACGGACTCAGTGGGCTGAAGGGCCTGTTTCTGCGCAGTATCTTTGAAGTCTAAGTAAAGTCTAAAGACAAAATTGAACCCACACTGTCATGGATAACATGCAAACCCCACACAGGAAGCATCCAAGGTGAAGTCTAAGCCCGTTTCTCTGGCACAATGAAGCAGTTGATCTTCTGGTTATGCCACGGACCTGCTCAGCTATAAATCATTTCATCATCCAGGACTGCAAAGGACAATGGAGGAGCACGATTAATCTGACCGAGCACGATTAATCTGATCTGTTCCTTGTTTCTACATTCTAAAAACAAAAGTAATCTGGGCTCCAGCCCCAGATCATAACACTGTGATTCAACATGTTAACCCCTTCTCCAAATGCAGCTTAGAAAGGTCAGGAAGGAACTGCAGATGCTGGTTTACACTGAAGGTAGACACAAAGTGCTGGAGTAACTCAGCGGGTCAGGCAGCATCTCTGGAGAAAAGGAATGGAAGGTTTCAGGTTGGAATCCTTATTCAGACCCGAAACATCACCTACTCCTTTTCACCAGAGATGCTGCCTGAGCTGCTGAGTTACTCCAGCATTTTGTGTCTATCTTCGGTATAAACCAGCATCTGCAGTTCCTTCCCACACATTAACCTAACCACCCAGTTTGGCAATTGCTGAGATTGACCTTTGCAGCCCTTCTCTTTCTGATGGGCTTGGCAGAGGGAAGTATTCATTGAGATGCCTGACCAGGAAACCATGTGATCAGATGAGTTTCCCATCTATCAGTTTAGGTTAAAATAATCTCTAAGTGTCGGCATTAAGGAAATCTTTGTGTCTATCTGCAGCTTAGCAAGTGCTTGTTGAAGATACCCACTAAGTGCTGAAGTAACTCAGCGAGTCAGGCAGCATCTCTGGAGAAAAGGAATAGGTGACGTTTTGGGTTGAGACCCTTCTTCAGTCTATTCCTTTTCTCCAGGGATGCTGCCTGACCCGCTGAGTTACTCCAGCACTTTGTGCCTACCTTCAGTGTAAACCAGCATCTGCAGTTCCTTCCTGACCTTTCTAAGCTGCATTTGGGGAAGGGGTTAACATGGTGAATCACAGTGTTATGATCTGGGGCTGGAGCCCAGATTACTTTTGTGTTTAGAATGTAGAAACAAGGAACAGCGGATGTTAATTTATTCCAAAGCCTGATCTGCTGAGTTACTCCTGCATTTTGTGTCTATCTTTTCTTTTCTTTTTTATTGTCCAAAGAACAATTGAAACACCACGCTTGAATTGCCCATGTCTGGTAAACGAATGCAGGGGAAGATTCAAACCCTTCCACTTTATATGGTGCAATATCATACCGTGCGATCATATTTCCACCCAAGACATTTGGGGCAACTTTAAAAGATGGCTGCACATGGAGTCGATGAAACAGCCAGCCTATGTGATCAATTCCCTGTCAATTAAACTTGGTGGAACAATACCTGTCCTTGTTCTTCAGAGATGCTGCCTGTCCCGCTAAGTTACTCCAGTATTTTGTGGCCCTCTCACCCTGACTCTCAGTCTGAAGAAGGGTCTCGACCAGAAATGTCGCATATTCCTTTTCTCCAGTGATGCTGCCTGGCCCGCTAGATTTATTCCAACATTTTGTGTCTATCTTTGGCATCCACACTGTTACCTGTAATTGTGATTGATTACTTTGCACAGAGTTTACACGTCGCTGTTTATTCTCCACTTATTGCAATTTTCTGGATTTAAAGCCCTGCTTTAACTGGACGAAGTTGACATGGTTAGTTTCTTTGCTCTTTTTAATTAAAAAAACTGTTTTTGAGTAAATTGAACTTGTTTGCTGTTCAGTTGATTCTTTGATGTGAGTCACTCGCCTCACTCCAACTCCAGTGTTGACAACAAACTTAATGAATGATTGTGAAGCCACTTTTAATGTTAGGACAGTGGCAAAATGTACCAAGATGTATGCTTTCATTCAGAACTATTTGCATTACATTTAGAACTATTGGCGGCACGGTAGCGCAGCAGTAGAGTTGCTGCTTTACAGCGAATGCAGCGCCGGAGACACAGGTTCGATCCTGACTACGGGTGCTGCACTGTAAGGAGTTTGTACGTTCTCCCCGTGACCTGCGTGGGTTTTCTCCGAGATCTTCGGTTTCCTCCCACACTCCAAAGACGTACAGGTATGTAGGTTAATTGGCTGGGTAAATGTAAAAATTGTCCCTAGTGGGTGTAGGATAGTGTTAATGTACGGGGATCACTGGGCGGCACGGACTTGGAGGGCCGAAAAGGCCTGTTTCCGGCTGTAGATATATGATATGATGTGATATGACTGTACCGTGGGTTAATCTGTAGCCTTTTTGTTTCACTGGAAAGGGAAAGAAAAAAAAATCACATTGATGGAACTCAGATTGGATGAATTAATTGGTGGAGAATGGTGAAATGCTTGGAGAACCTGATTACCGGGTAGGGGAGAATAAGCCATTTGGTTGACAAAGTGACTGGTCAGGATTTGGAGCTGCGAGAAAGGGGATCTAGGGACACGCATATGGTGAGTGAAGATGTTTCTTCTTCACAGGCAGTTTGTTAGGATCATAGATGGCTTGCTGCCAGTCCAGCTCTCTGGGTTTTGAGGTGACTGATGCCCTATGTGGTGAATATAGACGGCTTGTAGAGCACCTTGCAGGTATTCGGAAAACAAACATCATAGAAATGTAGGAATTCACAATACAGATTTTCTGCCTCAGCCAAACATGCATTCTTTGTTTATTTAATGCATGCATACATATCATTGGAGCTTACCCATTTGCTGTTTGGAATTGTTTCATTCCCTCATGTTTGGGTATGGGACAGTTTTCAACAGCCTGTAATATTTACTGCACTTGGCCCCCTCTCAAAAAGGCCTAACACAAATTATTTGGCTCCAATAATCCAAAATCCATTCCAAATCTGTTCACTGAAGTTGCAGCAAAACAGATCTATTCTAACAATTGCGAGGAATTTGTTCTTCACTTCCATTAGTTCCCAGACCTTATTCCAATGGGTGCAGGAGACATCTCCATGCCAGAGTTACACCAGTACCAGGGAGCGATGCTGAACTATCTACCTTTTTGATGACCATCGGAGGACTATCCTTGATCAGACTTTGCTGGCTTTACCTTGCACTAAACGTTATTCCCGTATCATGTATCGAAATACTGTAAATGGATCGATTGTATTGTCTTCCAGCTGACTGTTTAGCACACACAAAAAGCTTTTCGCTGTACCTCATTGCACATAACAATAATCTAAACTGAACTGACCTGAAACTGAACAGGGAGGCAGCCTGAAAGAGGGCTCTATATTGGGAAGTGGCGACAGGTCGGCCTTTGTTTATTGGTAGGCCAAGTGCAGTGTGGATGTTCTTCATATTTTTGCAGGTCACTCATCGCTGCTGTGTTGAAATGAGCTGAAAATATGGGCTCAATGGGTGGCACAGTGGTGCAGTGGTAGAGTTACTATCACAGCGTCAGAGACCTGCGTTCGATCCTGACTATGGGTGCTGTCTGTATGAAGTTCGCACGTTCTCCTTGTGACTACATGGGTTTGCTCTGGTTTCCTCCCACATTCCAAAGACGTACAGGTTTGTTGGTTAATTGACTTCCGTAAATTGTCACACAAGAGTGTAGGATAGAACTCGTGTATGGGTGATTATTGGTCAGCGTGGGCCAAAGGGCCTGTTCCCACGCTGTATCTCTAAACAAAACTAATAAAGGTGTTGCTTTCAATGACCAAACTTAACGTGGAGTTGTTAAATTCAATGGCAATAGCAGGAAATCTGAAGAAGGGTCTCGACCTGAAACATCACCCATTCCTTCTCTCCGGAGATGCTGCCTGTCCCACTGAGATAATCCAGCATTTTATGTCTATCTCAGGTGTAAACCAGCATCTGCAGGTCCTGCCTTCACAGTGTTGGACCAGAGTGGATCATGGGGTTGCAGATCTGATTTTTTTTTATTGATAGACCAAAGGGCCTGCTTGGACTCTTTTGCATGGCATAGGAATAACGTGGAAAGTGAAGGGAAAAAAAACTTTTGGAATTGTGCCAGCTTTACTTGGGCAAAGTGAGAAAGTACTACAAATCACTGTCAATTGTACAGCAATTTTCCCGTCATAAGTTAGACACAAAATGCTGGAGTAACTCCGTGGGTCAGGCAGCATCTGTGGATAGAAGGAATGGGTGACATTTCAGGCATACAGTAATTATGTATCGTCTTTCTGCTTACTGGATAGCACGCACCAAAAAGCTTTTCATTGTATACACATGACAATAAACCAAACTGAATTTCTCCCACATCCTACCACTCAGCTGCACATGAGGGGCAATTTGGTGGCCAATTAACCTACCATCCTGAAGATAGACAAAGAATTAGAGTAACTCAACGGGTCAAGCAGTATCTCTGGAGAAAAAGGGTGGGTGTCGTTTTCGGTTGGAATCCTTCAAACTGAAAGTGGACGGAGGTGGGGGAAACTGGAGATATGATAAGGCCAGAACAAATCGGGGCCGGCAACAGATGACCAAGGAAGGGTGGACCCCATAATGAGAACAAATTGGGTCCAGCAACTTTCAATCTGAAGAAGAGTCCCGGCCCAAAACGTCACCCATCCTTTTTCTCCAGAGATGCTGCCTGACCCGCTGAGTTACTCCAGTACATTGTGTCCATCTTTGACATAAACCAGCATCTGAGTTCCATTCTACACAACCTACCATCCTGTACGTCTTTGAGATGAGAGGGGAAACTGGAATTTCCACAGGAAACCCATATGATCGCAGGGAGAACGTGCAAACTCCAAAGACTGATAACACTGAATATTTTAATTGATCCCAGGTCTGGCAATGTGAGGCTGCGGCCCTGCAAGATGTGTCGCGGTCCCTGTGGGTAGGATGACTCCTTTGTTTTTAATCATTTTATTGGTGGCAACCCTTTAGATACCGTCAGCATTCTTAATTGTTCGAAGAACCTTCATAAGTCACAGGAGCAGAATGAGGCCATTCGGCCCATTGAGTCTACTCCAACATTCAATCATGGCTGACTGATCTTTGCCTTTCAAACCCATTCTCCTGCCTTCTCCCTGTAACCTTTGACACCGTTACCAATCAAGTACCTGTCAATCTCTGCTTTAAAAATACCCAATGACTTAGCCTCCACAGCCGTTTGTGGCAATGAATTCCACAAATTCGCAACACTCTGACTAAAGAAATTCCTCCTCAACTCCTTTATAAAGGTACGTCCTTTTATTCTGTGAGAGACGATGTACTCTGGCCCTAGAATCTCCCACTAGTGGAAACATCCTCTCCACATCCACTTGATCCAGGCCTTTCATTATTCAGGAGGTTTATATGAGATCCCCCCCCTCATCTTTTTAAACTCTAGCTAATGCTGGGCCAGAACCGTCAAAGGCTCATCCTACGTTAACCCAATCATCCCCAGGATCATTCTCATAAACCTCTGCAGGGGTCTTTCCAATGCCAGTGCATCCCTCTTCAGTTATAGGGCCCAAAACTGCTCACAATACTCCAAATGCAGTCTAACCAGTGCCCTATAAAGCCTCAGCATAATATCCCTGCTTTTATGTTGTCCCTATATTCTAGACCTTAAATGATGCTGCTATCCTGAGAGTTACGAAAATACCTAGATCAGAGGTTTATTCAGCAGACCACTTTAAAGAGGGAGAGAGAGGGAGGTGTCAAGGTTTAGGGAGAGAAAAACAGAAGCAAGGGACTGACGCACCCTCCACCATCCTCTCTCTCTCTCTCTCTCTCTCTCTCGCTCTCTCTCGCTCTCTCTCTCTCTCTCTGTCTCTGTGTTCTCATAAGCGATCATAAGAGATCGGAGTAGAATTAGGCCATTCGGACCATCAAGTCTACTCCGCCATTCAATCGTGGCTGATCTATCTCTTCCTCCTAACCCCATTCTCCTGCCTTCTCCCCATAACTTCTGACGCCCGTCCTAAACAAGAATCTATCCATCTTTGCCTTAAATATGACTTTGCCTCCACAGCCTTCTGTGGCAATGAATTCCACAGATTCACCACCCTCTGACAAAAGAAATTCCTCCTCATCTCCTTCCTAAAAGAATGTCCTTTAATTCTGAGACTATGGCCTCTAGTTCTAGACTCTCCCACTAGTGGAAACATCATCTCCACATCCACTCTATCCAAGCCTTTCACTATTCTGTACGTTTCAATGAGGTTCCCCCTCATTCTTCCAAACTCCAGCGAATATAGGCCCAGTGTGCTCAAATGCTCATCATGTGATAACCCACTCATTCCTGGGATCATTCTTGTAAACTTTTCTCCTCTGAACAAATAACCTAATTGAGAAATCTGTACTCCTCCCATTCTGACCTTTTGCCCATCACTTAGTGAATTGACATTTGCTGGCTATGCTATCAGCTGTGAGGGCCATAAGCTCTGGAATTCCTTTCGTAAACCATCCTCGCTTTCCTCCTCTAAGACTCCCCTTGCCCCTCTGACACTTGGACTAAGCGTTTAATCCATGGCTTATTTATCAGGATGCATCACAGCGCGGTTTGGGAACACAAACAATTGCAGGGAATTGTGGACGCATTCCAGACCATCGCACAAGCCAACCTCCCTTCCATTGACTCCATCTACACTTTACGCTGCCTTGGCAAGGCCAGTAGCATAATCAAGGATGAGCTGCATCCTGGCCACTCCCTCTTCTCCATTGTGCAATCTCGGGCAAGAGGTACAGAAGTGTGAAAATGCACACCTCCAGATTCAGGAAGAGTTTCCTCCCAGCTGCTATTAGGCCACTGAATCATCCTATCAACAACCAGAGAGTGGTCCTGGGCTACTATTGATCTCACTGTAGACCCTAGGCCTATCTTTAATTGGACTTTACTGGACTTTGCCTTGTGCTAAATGTTATTCCTTTTATTATGTATCTGTACACTGTGGACTGCTTGATTGTAATCATGTGTAGTCTTTCCGCTAACTGATTAGCATGCAACAAAAAGCCTACTGTACCTCTGTACACGTAGTAAACTAAACTAATATCTTATACAGCCCAATGCCCAGTTTTCATTGATGCTCTTGTGATGTGTCTCGGGTGAATTTGTTGTATTGTTTTTTTATTTATTTTTTATTTTTGAAAAGCATATGTACAAATAGAAATAAAAGACACATTTGTTAGAGTTCTTACATAGCTTCAATTTTTAAATTTTTAAAGAGAGAAAATAAAAAATAAAGAAGAAAGGAAAAAAAACAAAAAACTATAAACTATTGGGAAGAGAGAATAAGAGGATTAAAAAAAAGATATAACTATAAAAATTAAAGGGAGTAGATCCGGGAGACAATAACCACAGTTGTACATCCAACCCTTAACTCAAGTTTCAACTTTTAATTTAAAATTTTTATTTTAGTCCTGTGCCAAACCCATTTACTTTTCTAAAAATTCAATAAATGGAGACCATATTTTAAAAAATAACTCAGGTTTGTCAATTAAGGCAAATCTTATTTTTTCGTATAAAAGGAAGTTGTTGTTGAAATTCCAGTCGAGCAGTGAAAAGAGCCTCATCTGCTTGCACTCACTGAAAGAGTGCAAGTAGATAGGAATCTCACATAATCGATTATGCAAGAAAGTTGCGGATATAAACACAAGTCTTAATTTTTACTCCGAAGAGGTTGGTGCACTATTCTTATTATTTTTTCTTTATCATTGCTGCCCAATACCCGTGATTGCTAAATGCTAAATATGATGTACCACCTTATTCTGGATGGTTTATCCTGTAGTCTTTTTCGCCCGGTAGATTTTTCCAAAGAGCAGCTGGAACCTAGCACTCGAGATTGCCAGGACGCAGCTAGAATCTTTGGTGAGGCTGTTTTCTTTCTGTTGCCACCTGATATGTGTGTTCTGCTGACTGTTGAGGAGCTGTTTGCACTGCTCTCAACAAACAGTTTGACCTGTCACTGAAGGTACTGCCCTTCTGGCCAAGACATGGAGTGAGATAATAAACATTTCACTCTTGGTTTTATCCACAGCAGTAAACGATACTAAAGTCGGGTGGGTTAACTGATGACATGGTTATTATTCTCAGCATTGGAAATGGGGCAAGGTTAAGAATGGGATGCACTCTTGATGGCATACGCAAAGATCAAAGACAACTGCTAAATATTGATCTAATTGATGAAGACTGATTAATAACGTTTAGTGCCTGCAGGATGTTTTGCATTGTTTCAATTGCTTTTGAATTCCACAAGTGATAAAATGTGATTGTTATTACATCATGTTCGCAGCCCGTTAACATGAAGCCAATATCTCAGACTAGTGTCGAGAAATGGAACACAGTGAATGCTTGCCTCCTTTAGTTAGTTATCTTAATTTATTGTCACGTGTACTGAGGTACAGTGAAAGGCTTTTTTTGTTACATGCCATCCAGTCAGCGGATAGATTATACATGATTACAATTGAAGCGTCCACAGTGTACAGATACAGGATAAAGGGAGTAATGCTTAGTCCGATTAAAGATAGTCTGAGACAATAGGTGCAGGAGGAGGCCATTCGGCCCTTCGAGCCAGCACCGCCATTCAATGTGGTCATGGCTGATCATTCTCAATTAGTACCCCTTTCCTGCCTTCGCCCCGTACCCCCTGACTCCGCTATCCTTAAGGGCTCTATCTAATGAGGTAGATGGTAGCTCAGCACCACTCTAGTTGATGATAGGGTGGTTCCTATTAGGCAAGAAGGCATTTCTTTGCAACATTAGGTGGTTTTGCTTTTAATGTTGCATTCTGGAAAGTTTCTGGAAAGGGTGGCACAATGGTCCGGCGGCAGAATTGCTGCCTTAAGGTGCTAGAGGCCCAGGTTCGATCCTGACTACGGGTGCTGTTTGTGTGGAGTTTGCACATTCTTTCTGTGACCACGTGGGTTTTCTCTGGGAGCTCCGATTTCCTCCCACACTCGGAAGACGTACAGGTTTGTAGGTTACTTGACTTTGGTGAAATTGTAAATTCTAAATTTTCCCTGACGCGTAGGATAGCGTTGATGTACGAGGTGATTGCTGGTCGGCGCGAACTCGGTGGGCTGAAGGGCCTGTTTCCGTGCTCTATCTCTAAAGTCATATCAGTGCCACAGCTTTTTTGCTCAGTCACCATATAGTGAGCACCCCCCCTCATCGCATCCTAGGAGCCAAAAGGAGATTCCTGCATTTGAATGCTGCCCAGATTTCCTTCTGGAGAATCCCCACAGCGATCATTGCTGGTCTCGACCCGAAATGTCACCCATCCCTTCTCTCCTGAGATGCTGCCTGACCTGCTGAGTTACTCCAGCATTTTGTGAATAAATACCTTCGATTGGTACCAGCATCTGTAGTTATTTTCTTACATTGCTGCTACCTTAGTGTTTGGGCTTCCAACTAGTGCTAATTAATGCTGATTTATGGGCAGTTTTACACGGTGAAAGTTGCGGCTGCTGGAATAATGTTGGAAATAGTCAAAACTAGATTGTTTTACGACATTATCTGCTGTCTGAAATATTCCTTCCTTCTGTCTGATTTTGATGAGGTGCAGAGTTGAGAAGAGCAAGGACACTGAGCTCACCTGCTGAGCCAAAACTTGTTTTTGTGGCTTTAATTCATGCGCCTCAATCATCGTCATGTTGAAGACTAATATCTTTATTTCATGAATAAAAGTGTGAGTGTCAACATGTATCCCAGGGAATCTTGGAGTGCCACCTATGGTATTTAGTCTTTGTTACATCACTGTGCACAGTGAAACATTCCATGCAGCAAAGCAGAATCCTAAATACAGGTCCGCCACCGATGTTGTGGCAACTGATGGTCCGGACAGAACTTCGAGAGCGTCCTTAAAATCCCCCCCCCCCCACCCCCACCCGGAAGAGCCGTCCCAAAAATGTGTCGCCAAGGCAAGGCCAGTTTGTAGGCCAGTATCTCACTCTCTTTGCACTTTCTCTGCACTTTCTCCTCCCTCCCTACACCCCTCACCCCTTCCCTCTCTCTCTCCTCAGACCCCACCCACCCTCTCTTTCACCGCCTCTCTCTCTCTCACCGCCTCTCTCTCTCTCACCGCCACTCTCTCTCTCTCACCCCTCCCTCGTGTCTGCCTCCTCTTGCAACAGGCTCGTCAACTCGTGAAGGCAGCTCTGTGGCAATGTTGACATAATTGCTTATTTGTGTTTGGTCGTCTTCAAGAGCACTGAACGGAGGCAGAGTCCTCCCCCACAGCCAGCGTCCTCCCCTGAGCTCTCCTCCCTCTACCCGAGTGCTAATCTGCTCCGAATGTGTCCCTGCTTTCTGTGTCACACTGCAGTCCCCTGCACCTGTGGCTCAAGTCAGTCTCCGCCTTTCTCTCTGTGTGTCAGTGCAGTGCCTGAGGTCAGCCTGCCAGCTGTTTCGGGGACTGTGCAGATGTGGTTTGCTGAAGACACGGTAAAGGTCGGCGTTCTGCCGCCGCAGTGCTGATGTGCAGGATGAGATCAGGATGCACCAGTCCTGTACGCAGTCTCAGCCTCTGATCTCCCAGTTAGTTAGTGTACGCTCCGATGCACAAGATGACCTTTTATCTGTCACAGTCAATTCTTCTCTTCACCAAACCGACATGCATGACTGGTGTCTCATGCCGATTAAAGAATGCAGCCGTTCTGAGATGATACATTGAGTGTTCATTTTAATATTTCGTAGCTATTGGGGCAAATCAAAGAACAACATTTTAGTTTAGTTTAGAGATGCAGTGCAGAAATCGGCCCTTCACTAAAGGGAGATGGGGAGGAGGCGAGGGAGGGGAGGAAGTGTGGGGAGAGGGTGAGGGAGGGCGGGGGGAGGGGAGGAAGTGTGGGGAGAGGGGGAGGAAGTGTGGGGAGAGGGTGAGGGAGGGCGGGGAGAGGGGGAGGGGAGGAAGTGTGGGGAGGTGGGGAAGTGTGGGGAGGTGGGGAGGAAGTGTGGGGAGAGGGTGAGGGAGGGTGGGGAGAGGGTGAGGGAGGGCGGGGAGAGGGGGAGGAGGTGTATGGAGAGGGTGAGGGAGGGCGGGGAGAGGAGGAAGGGAGGAAGTGTGGGGAGAGGGTGAGGGAGGAGGGGGAAGGGAGGAAGTGTGGGGAGAGGGGGAGGGAGTGTGGGGAGGGGGAGGGAGTGTGGGGAGAGGAGAGGGGGTAGGAAGTGTTGGGAGGGGGGTAGGAAGTGTGGGGAGAGGGGAGGGGGGTAGGAAGTGTGGGGAGAGGGTGAGGGAGTGTGGGGAGAGGGGAGGAAGTGTGGGGAGAGGGGAGGAAGTGTGGGGAGAGGGGAGGAAGTGTGGGGAGAGGGGGTAGGAAGTGTGGGGTGGGGAAGGGCGGGGAGAGGGGGAGGGGAGGAAGTGTGGGGAGGGGGTTAGGAAGTGTGGGGAGAGGAGGAGGGGGGAGAGGAGGAGGGGAGGGCGGGGAGAAGGGGAGGGGAGGAAGTGCGGGGAGGGTGAGGAAGTGCGGGGTGAGGGGAGGAAGTGTATGGAGTGGGAGGCAGAGTCCGTGCCAACGAGCAATCACCTTGTACGCTAGACCTATCAGACACACTAGGGACAATTTACAATTTTTTACCGAAGCCGATTACCTACGAAACTGTACGTCTTTAGAGTGTGGGAGGAAAGCGGAGAAAACCCAAGTGGTCACAGGGAGGACGTACAAACTCCATATAGACAGCACCCATAGTTGGGATTGAACCCGGGTCTAATGCGCTGTAAGGCACCAACTCTACCTCTGCGCTACTGAGGATGTTGCCAGGAATCGAGGTGAGGTAGGGTAGTCACTGACAGTATTCCTTGGAGTGTCGGCGGATGAGAGGTGATCTTGTAGAGATGTATAAAATCATGAGGTGATTAGAAAGGGCTGGTGCACAGTTTTTTACTCGGAGTAGAGGAATCAAGAACCTGAGGGTGTAAGGGGAAAGATTGAACAGGAATCTGAGGGGTAACATTTTCGCACAGAGGGTGGTTTGTATATGGACTGAGCAGGTGGAGGAGGTAGGCAGAAAGTATAACATTAAGAGTCATAAAGTCATACAGCATGGAAACATGCCCAACTTGCCCACACCGCCAACATGCCCCATCTAAACTAATCCCACCTGCCTGCGTTTGGTCCATATCCTTCTAAACTTATCCTATCCATGTACCATGTCTAAATGTTTCTTAAATGTTGCAATAGTACCTGCCTTAACTACCTCCTCTGGCAGATTGTTCCAAATGCCAACTACCCTTTGTGTAAAAAAAAAAAGTTATCCCTCGGGTTCCCATTAAATCTTTCCTCCCTCACCGTAAACCTATGGCTGGTTCTGTATTCCCCTACACTAGGCTAAAGACTAGTGTGCGTCTTACCCAATCTATTCCTCATGATTTTGTACACCTCTGTAAGATCACCCCTCGTCCTCTCTTGTTCCATGGAGCAAAGCCCTAGCCGACTCGACCTCTCCCTGTAGCTCAGACCTTCGATCCTTTAAAGGCATTTGGACAGGTGCATGGATGGGCAAGGTTTAGAGGGATATGGGGTAAATGCGGGCAGGTGGGACCAGTGTGGAGGGGACACGTTGGTCGGCATGGGTAAGCTGGGCCGAAGGGCCTGTTTCCATGTTGTATGACTATTGCTCCATTTCAATGCCATTCATTCCCTGCAATTGTGAATCAAAATGCTAGCTCACACCATTCGCCAGATGGGTTTCCATTCTTGCGTGGCCCGTTCTCCCCTGTTCTCGTTCCCTCGGAATGCCCTGCACTTTGTTGAACTAACCCCCACTTTGCATTTGACTAAAGCACTGGGATTTGTTCAAATGATTCAAAGAGATGCCCCCATGGAAACAGTCTTGCTCTTCGGGCCTAGCAAGTCGACACTAACCAGCACCTGTTCACATGAATCGAACATAAACTTAATTTTCACCCAACCCTCCCTTCCTCCATTCCCATGGAGTATGCTTCTTCCTTCCCCCTCCAGCAATGCAAGAGGTACAAGTTCGAAACAAATCTTGGGCAGATCTTTCAATGGTTCAATGGTACTTTATTGTCACCTAATACTTGGGCACCGTGAATTTTGTTTTTTGCATACAAGTCAGTAAAATCGTACTTCATAGAGCAGGATGGATTCCTGCTGAACAAATGTGCTCGAGTCCACACCCAAGGCTAGCTGTAAACTACAAGCTGTTATCTGCTGACACGTTTCCTGCATTGCTCAGGCTTGCTTGTATTGTTGTCCTCTGCCATCAAACTTGCTCTTCTGATTTAACATTTTCAACAAGGTAGCAGGGCACTAGACTGCCTACGTTGGAGTTGTAGCATGTTATCCAGGCTTTCTGCCGCTCTGGATTTGAATGCATAAAATTATAGACTACCTGAATGGATAGGAGTGACTGTCTGCAAGTTAGCCTCGAGAATGACAGGATAACGACATTAGATATTAAAATGGATGTGTGGGCAGGTGTGGAGGAGGGCAGCGAGTGAAGGCGGAGGCCAAGGTTGGCAGCATGAATGGTCAGCTGAATCCCGCCACCCTCTCCTCTCCTACCATCCTGTTGCATCCATCGTCGACACTGGCTCCATCCTCGCGCTGTCTGGTCTTTAACAATCATTTTGATCTGTGCACCTCTGCTGTTTGGAGAGAGTCTTGGTTTTGTCTCGCAGGCACGGCCTTCTGATCCGGGCAGCGTCCTGGGTCAACCGTGTACTTTGCAGGCTGGAGAGGAGCGTAAGGAAGAGTCAGAATGTCTTTTCCAGATCTCTCAATGATACTTTATTGGGGAGAAGGCAGGGGAGTGGGGTTAGGAGGGAGAGATAAATCAGCCATGATTGAATGGTGGAGTAGACTAGATGGGCCGAATGGCCAAATTCTACTCCGATTCCTCAATACCTTGTGGCTTACCCGAAGTACAGTGAATTTCTTTGTTTTGCCTACAATCATACAGCAGATCTCATCTAGGCAGTACACACAAATCGCCACGTTTCCCACACCGACAAAGTTACAAAAATTCACCAAACAGTCCTAACTACTGCAGCAGGCAGCCCCCCAACCCCTCCCCACCCCTCTGCCGCTGGGTCCCCCCCATTGTTCTCGGCGGCCCCTCTGCCGGGTCCCCACTTTCTTCTCGGCGGCGCGGGTCTCCCTATGCTCTCGACGGTCCACCTCTTCCCAATTTACTCCAGTCAGCCTGAAGAAGGATCCAGACCCGAAATGTGTCCTGTCCATTCCCTCCCCAGATGGCTCCTGACCCGCTGAGTTCCTCCAGCACTTTGTGTTTTACTTAAGATTCCAGCATCGTCGGTGTTTTTTGTGTCTCCACTTTATTGCATCTCTTGGAGCGTTTGGGCGGTGCCAACTTTAAGCTCAGCGACGTATGTAATACACTGTCTGACCCCTGGCCACACTTAACTACAAGCGAGACACAAGCCAGAGCCTTCAAACGCAATGTCAGGAAGTGAAAAATAACACTTTTAATAGCACTTCTCTTTGAATTAAGTTGACTTATTCTTTGCCCAGCCTCAAAGTGTGGAAAGGGTTCAGAGAAGCTTCTGATATATTTATCTGCCCTGGGGTACTAGGTGTGGCTGATTAGACAAACGTAAGTGACTATTCCTAAATGCCCTCAGGAACGTTTACCATTCTGATAGTTATTCCCACACAGTTACTGCAAATACTTCTGATTGTAGCTTTGTCCATGATATTTTAAACTATTATTAAAGTGTTTTTGAGCAAAAAGCAACTTGCTGGAGGAACTCCAGCAGGGCAGGCAGCATCTGCCTGTCAGGGGTTACGGTGAGAAGGCAGGAGAATGGGGTTAAGAGGGAAAGATAGATTGGCCATGATTGAAAGGCAGAGCAGACTCGATGGGCCAAATATGTTCTGCTCCTAGAACTTATAAATTTATCTGTGGATGGAAATGGAAAGGTGACGTTTTGAGTTCTGGACTCTTCTTCAGACTTATTTGCTTTTTGCACGAGATTCTGGCATCTGCAGTTTCTTGTTTCTCTGTTAAAGTGAGTTTAGTGGCTATATTAAGGGAATGAGCAGATTCTCAAACCAGCTCAAATTAGATTGAAATATACAAACTGTGAACACCTCGTCATTTTAAAAAAAAAATACACTGAGCCTGCAAATTTTTTCCCTGGAGTCAACCTATTAAAAAGAAAACACTGTTTTGCAGCAAAGCATACATTTACCCATGGCAGCTGGGTGAGCTACTTGCATGGACACAGAAGGAGGCCATTTGGCCTATCTTTTCCCTGCCAGTTCCCAGCCGAACAATTCCATCAGTCCCTCAGTTTATGCATTTTATTCCTTCCCCAACATTCACAAACTCCTTTTTGATTCTTAAGTCACTCGCCTATATTAACAGGCATCTCATCGCAGCCTGTTATCTCCATCATACTGAGTCATGCAGCATGGAACTGGGGCCCATCGCCCCATTGCGCTATCAATCAAACATTTACTCTAATCTCAATTTATTATTCTTTTTACTACACCCCACACCCTTACCGGATTCGAGTATCCATCCACCAACGAGTAGCTATTTAAAGTTGTCATTTAACCTCCAAACCTTACGGATGTGGGGGCAAGCCGGAGCACCCTGAGGAAACCCGGAAATCCATGTGCTCACAGGGAGAATGTGCAAACTCCACACACAGCCAACACCAGAGGTCAGGTTTTACCCTGGCTCCCCGAAGCCATGAAGGTTTGCATTCTTCATGCAACCATCTATAATGAAGTGCCGACCAGCCCAGCAAGCCAGCTTCCTGTGAGGAATCATAGCCAAACGCTCTCAGTTACTGGCACATATCCCAGGTTTACAGTGGAAGAGGTGGTCTCTGGCGAGTCCAGTACTCGGATGCACCAATAAAAAGAGATGACAGAATGGGAAATCCTCTCGCCCTCTGCTATTGACTGCCAGGCGCATAATCCATCAACAAGGAATAAACTGTTGGAGGAACTCAGTGGGTCAGGGAGCTTCCGTGGAGGGAGGTGGACGGAAGACCATATGGGTCG
The DNA here is from genome assembly GCF_053455715.1 of Rhinoraja longicauda. NCBI lineage: Eukaryota > Metazoa > Chordata > Chondrichthyes > Rajiformes > Arhynchobatidae > Rhinoraja > Rhinoraja longicauda. The sequence continues at coordinate 26,973,208 of NC_135959.1, read as the reverse complement.
GGACTTTCTTCTGACAGACTCTATCTAAACATCTACACTATTCATCAGGCCAGATTTAAACTAACTCGGGGAAGAACTCAGCAGGTCAGTCAGCATTTGAGGAATGAGAGGCAGAGATGGTGTCGCAAGTTGAAGGCCCCCGACAGAATGAAGAGTTGAAACATTAACTCTGTTTCTCTTCCTGCAGATGCTGCCTAACCTGCCGAGTATTCCAATATTTTCTATGTTTGAATTAAAAAAATTTTTTTTTACAGGAAATAGTTGGCTACTCAAAGCAATTCTATCCAGTTTGTTTGTCAGCATCTTGAATAGGGAGGGAAGATCTGATCATAAGCCGTACAATAGTGTAGCTAGTAGAGCTGCTGCCTCACAGCGCCAGTGACTGGGCTCTTGACCTCTGGTTCAGACTGACCCCGAGATCCTAACCTTGGGTGCTGACAGTGTGGAGTTTGCATGATCCCCCTGTGACCACGTGGGATTTCTCCAGGCGCCCTGGTTCCCTCCCACATTCAAACAAGTGTGGAGTGTTGCATTAATTACCCTCTGCAGATTACCCTTTGTGTGTCAGTGAATGGTAAGACCTTGTGGAATTGATGGGAATATGGGGAGAATAAATTGAGATTTGAGTAAATGGTTGCTAGATAGCCAGCACGGACTCAAAGGGCTGAAGGGCCGTTTTGAGAGCTGTATGACTACAACTCCATTATCGCTCTATAAATGAATCAGTAGATTTATTTTTCCACACTGGGGAGAGATGTCAGACACAATTTTGGACTTTATCTCCCTCTGTTGGCCAATGCTAAATGGTTTGTTTAGGCCTTTTGATCGATTTTAACCTGGATCCTTTCTGGAGGTGCTTGGCAATGGAACTGTTGGAAACTTTGTGACCATCCATTTTCTCATTCCTACCATGGGTGTCTGGAACGTTAAGAGGGAACGTATAGCCTTGGTGCTATACAATAGTGCTTTAATGTTCAGAAAGGGTCAGCTGGGAGCTTCATTCTGATGAACTGAATCCAAAATGGCAGAGCCATACCAGATACCACTGTGAATCATTTTTATCTTGTTCAACGATAAGACCTTTTCTTTGTCATAGTCATACAGCAAGGAAACAGGCCCTTCAGTCCAACTTGCCCACTGCCTTTGGCCCATATCCCTCCAAATATTTTCTCTCCATGTACCTGTCCAAATGTCTTTTAAATTTTGTGATAGTCCCTGCTTCCTCATTCCATACACCCACCCACCATTCTTTGTGTGGAAAAAGTTGCTCTTCAGGTTCCTATTAAACGTTCCCCTCTCACCTTAACCCTATGCCCTCTGCACTGCTGCTTTAGTGGGTTGTATTAAATATGTTATTAGCCTTTGTCACAGGTTCAAAACCTTGCACAGATTGAGCACTTAATCTATAATGAGACTTCAGTGTGAATACTGAGGGGGTGCCACAATGCTAAAAGAACCATTCAATGGACACAAAATTAAAGCTGGATTCGTCCTGTTTTCAATATATCAATATCATTGGACTATAAATAGCTTTATAGTCCCCTGCACCCCCCCCCCCTTTCTCCACCACCCCCCCCCCCCCCTGCACACACCCCTCTTTCTATCTTCCCCTCCCCTGTGCCCCACCCGGACTCCCACTAATTTCTCCTCGCCCCCCTCCCCCTCCCCATCTCCCACATTCCTTTCTCTGACTTCACAATTCGAGCCTCTTCAATCTGTCTTACACCTTCTGCTTTTATCCCTGGCCTTTGTTCCAACGATCCTCCTATCAACCATCCCCATCTCCCCCCCCCCCCCCCCCCCCCATCACCTTTGTCCGTATATTATCGGAGTAACTCATTGGGACAGGCAGCATCTCTGGAGAGAAGGAATGGGTGACAGTTCGGGTCGAGAACATCCATGTTCTCCAGAGATGCTGCCTGACCTGCTGAGTTGATCCAGCACTTCCGATCCTTTTCATCTTGCACACATAGGTTACTATGATTGGTGACTTCATTCTAAACATAATTTATTGGTCTTTGGGCATTGTAAGGCATCCCAAACATATGCAAGATATATAAATCCAGACTCTTATTGAAAAGATATTATGCTTTGTTTAATTCGGAGAATAACCTCCAGTGCATTTGATAATGAAAGCCAATAGGATATTAGTCTTGGCTTGTGATACTTTAAATATATTTTTGCATTCAAGTTCCACGGAGTCCATGGCTTAGCTCCTATATTTGGTTGAAAATGTTCAGTGGCTAAACAAAGAAGGATTACATTTTCTCGTATTAATATGTCGACTACTCTGTACAAAGGCTATGCAGCTGGGGGTTTGATTACATGAATCACACAGAGGTTTACTACTTGAACGCATGATTGTTGGACAGTACGTGTCACCCCTCCCCTCTCACAATCCCCACCTCCTCTCTCCACCTTCCACTCGTTTGGCCATTATCAGACTGACTTCTGTTGCTTGGTTACCATGCTGTGTGGTACTCCTGGCATACACCAAGCTTGACAGTTCTGCTTGACAAGCTTTTGCGTTTTGAGCAATCTTCACGTTTTGTGCACACGGGGGAGGGGGGGGGGGGGGGGGCGGAAGCAAAATGGCCTGTTCCTATGTCCTATTGCCTATAATATGCCATGATGGAACATTTGAAGAATTTTCATTGGAGGTGGTCATCTTGGAGGGGAGGATGCTCCTCAAACTGCGGAGCACCTTGGGCAATGCAGTTCACCCCCACCATGACTCACCGGTCAAGCTGAGGAGTACCTTCGGCAACAGACTGGCTCCACCAGGACGCAGGACAGAACGCCACAGGAGATCCTTCTTCCCTGCGGCTATCGAACTGTACAACTCCTCCCCCTTCTGTTGTGGGGTAGACTGACTACCCCTAACCCCCCCCCCCCACCCTCCCCAAATCTTTGCACATCCCCAATCCTTTCCATTCGTCACTTTTATTTCATTTTTCATGTATCTTGTGTTTTATGACTGTAGGCAGATCAATTTCCCTCCTGGGATAAACAAAGTTCTATCGTATCGTATCGTGATGCAGTTGTGTACAGCCGAGTCAGAATGTAATCTTAAGGGTCAGTTAATTTGCTCCGAGAAAGAGGATTAACCTGATAGACACAAGAACTGCAGACTGTTTAGTGCGCAAAAGTCTTTCTCTGTACCTTGATATATGGGACAATAAACTAAACTGAACTGGAGATCAAGAGTCAAGAATATTTTATCGTCTTATGTCCCGAAACAGAACAATGAAATTCTTACTTGCAGCAGCACAACAGTTATGTACACACAGTGTGTAGGAAGGAACTGCAGATGCTGGTTTAAACTAAAGATAGACACAAAAAGCTGGAATAACTCAGTGGGACAGGCAGCATCTCTGGAGAGAAGGAACGGGTGACGCTTTGTGTCGAGAGCCTTCTTCAAACAGTAAACATAGTACTCTGTAAAAAGATATGATACGATAAAAGTTTATTTATCCCAGGAGGGAAATTGATCTGCCAACAGTCATAAAAAACAAAATACATGAAATATGAAATTAAAGTGATGAGTGGAAAGGATTGGGGGGGAGGGGGGGGGGGGGGAAGAGGGGACTCAGTCTACCCCACGACAGAAAGGGGAGGGGAAAACCCATAATAAACAACAAAAAATTCAGTGTATATATATAAAAAATAATTGGCATCTTGAGCAACAAAAAAACACAAAGTGCTGGAGGAAATCAGTGGGTCAGGGTGTATTTGTGGGGGAATGGATGAACGATGCTTCAGTCGGTCCCTTTGACAGACAATGTCAAGATGAGAACCCTCTAACTTCAGGCTGCAAAATGGTCCTAACTCAAAATTTGGAGTGGTGCAGCTGGTAGAGCTGCTGCCTCACAGCGCCAGAGACCCGGGTTCGATCCTGACCTCGGGTGCTCTCTGCGGAGTTACAAACAGTTCTCAAAATTGGAACGCTGGGCAGGGCCTTTAGTGGGATGCCTCTGGGAACAGTGCTGGGAGTGCAACTGTTTGCAATGTATGTCGCTGCATTGTTGGAAGGGAGCAAGTGTACGGTTGCTCATTTTGTGGATGACATAAAAGGCAAATTTTGAGGAGGAGATATGGAGTTTACGGAAAGAAACAGAGAGGGTTGGTGAGTGGGCAGAAAGTTGGCAAATGGAGTAGTACGTGAGGAGATGTGAATTTGTTCATTTTGAAAAGAACATGAACTGCATTATTTAAGTGGAGACAAAAACTGCAGTAATCTAAAGGGATCTGAGGATCCTTGTCCATGGAATGCAGAAAGCCATGCATGCAGTGGGTAATAAGGAAGGCGAACCAAACGTTGGCCTTTACTTCAAGGAGATTGGAATGTAAAAGTAGGAAAGTCTTAAAACCCCCCAACTGTGCACAGCTTTGTGAGAGCACATCCAGAGAACTGCAAGGGTTTTTCATAGTCATACAACAGCACAGCACAGGAACAGACCGTTCAGCCCACAATGTCCATGCTGAACACGATGTTAGGTTAAGTTAACCTCCTCTGCCTGCATGTGATCCATAATCTTCCATTCCCTGCACATCCATGTGCCTATCTGTCAAATGCCACGATTGTATCTGCCACCCAACACCACCCCGGCACCTTTTCCCAGGTACATACTGTAGGGGAAAAAAAAATGCTCTGCACATCTCTTTTAAATCTTGCCACCCTGTCCGTAAAGCTATGTTTTCTGGTCTTTGACATTCTGATACTCCACCTAACCTGTGCCTCTCATGATTTTTAAATACTTCTACCAAGTCTCCCCCAAGTCTTTAAAACTCCAGAGACAACAATCTGAAGATTTTCAACCAACTCGTGGCTACTATGTTCTAATCCAGGCAACGTCATGGTAAAATTATTCTCCCCCACCCCCCCCCCCCCCCCCCCCTGCTCCAAATCCTCTAAATCCTTCCTATAATGGGACCATTAGAATTTCACATGATACAGTAAACCCTCGTTTTAACTGTTCCCTTTATAGCGCATTTCAACTAGAGCGGACGGACCTGCCGATGTCAATCCTCGGCTCGCAAGGTGCACGAGTGGGCCTTTCTTCACCCACGGCACGATCTGGGTGATGCATCTGTTGTTACGGCATGTGTTGTAGCCCCTGGGGACAGCACTTTCTTCACCACTGATAGGACACGCTCTGTCACTGTGGGGCTGCTCCCTCTACCTCTCACCAGTTGCCCCTTCTTCCTGTTGCTCCCTACTCCACCACGGCTGCCCTCTTCTCCCATTGCTCTGCCCGCCCAGCCTCTTTCCCCCCCTCCAACGCCACCTCTTCATCCTTCTCCCTTGTCGCCTCCAACATCTTCCAAGGTGGAGTATGTCAGTGACTCCTGTCTGTTTATAAAGAGGGATAGACCCCAAAGAATTACACTGTACATGACCATCAAGGGCGGCACAGCGGTAGAGTTGCTGCCAGAGACTCGGATTGGATCCTGGCTACGGATGTTGTCTGTGCAGAGTTTGTACATTATCCCTGTGACCATGTGGGTTATCTCTGGCTGCTCCAGTTCCCTCCCAAACTCCAAAGGCACACAAGTGTATACATTAATTGGCAATCGGTAAAATTGCAAATCCCCCCTTGTGTGTAGGATTGCTCTAATGTACGGGGTGATTGCTGGTCAGTACAAACTCAGTGGGCTGTTTCAGCGCTGTATGTCTAAAGTCTAAAGAAAGCATTATTATTGAATCATTTATTCATTTTTTTAACCCTTTGAAGACTAGCGTAGGGTTGCACATTATTTCCATTTTATTTTGCTTTAAAACACCGTTCATTCTAATCCATGCATAACTGTTGAACTGTACACAGAAGCCATTTTGTCTGCACTGGGTTTCTCTCAAAACTAAGCTGACTGCGCTGTTCCCTCCCTGAGGTGTCTTCTGCTGCAGACTGTTGATGTACTTCGAATGCACTTTGTGTTTCGGAAGGAGAGGATTTAGTCCCAGATCCAGCTGGCACCATCACTCCTCACCCGACCATTCTTACGCCTAGCTATGCTACAGTGACAGATGGGACAGTCTGTCAGTACTTTAGCACACTCTGGCTAAGGTGCACCTCAACAGCTGCCGTCTGCCTACTATTCACTTTCAAAATGCTTTGAAATCTTGGTCTTTTTCAAAAGAAAACTGCTTGGCAGTTTGAAGGCCCATTGTGTGTCAGATTGCGATGTTATGAATTTAGCATCAAGTAAAATTAAAAAGGGTGGCACGCCAAGTGGTACTGCCACCTCACGGTGCCAGGAACCCGGTTCAATACTGACCTCGGCTGCTGTCTGTGTGGAGTTTGCACGTCCCCTCTGCGATCGCAGGAGTTTCCTCCAAATGATCTGGTTTCCTTTCATTTGTCAAAGACGTGGCGAGTTAGATAGGTTGTAGGCGAGTGTGTAGGTGAGTAGCAGAATCTAGGGAAATTGATGGGACTGGAGAAGGGAAGGGGAGGAGGGGGGGGGGGGGGGGGGGGAGGGATAAAATGAGATGAAAGTCAATGGGTGCTTGATGATCAGTGTGGACGTGGTAGTGAAGGACCTGTTTCCAAGCTGCATGATCTCTGACTACACTCAATAATAAGCCAATCTCAAAGATTACTTGCCACCATCAACACGTCACACTGCCTTGGGAAAGCAGCCATTATATTCAATTATATTTTCACTCTGTCCATTCCTTGGAGCACAGGAGGATGAGGGGTGATCTTATAGAGATGTACAAAAGCATGAGAGGAATAGATCAGGTGCCCAGAGAAGGGGAATTGAGAACCAGAGGACATAGGATTAAGGTGGGGGGGGTAAAGATATAACAGGAGCCTGAGAGGTAACTTTCTCACACATTCCTCATCTGTGGAATTCTCTGCCAGAGAAGGCAGTGAAGGCCCATTCCGTTGGATGTTTTCAAGAGAGAGCTAGATTTAGCTCTTATGGCTAACGGAATCAAGGGATATGGGGAAAAAGCAGGAACGTGGTACTGATTTTAGATAATCAGCCATGATCATATTGAATGATGGTGCTGGCTCGAAGGGCTGAATGGCCTACTCCTGCACCTATTTTTCTATGTTTCTATTTCTAAAGGGTGTTGGATGTATGGAACGAGCTGCCTGGGGAGATAGTTGAGGCAGGTACTATCACAATGTTTAAGAAACATTTAGACAGGGACATGGATAGGAGAGGTTAAGAGGGATACGGGCCAAACACAGACAGGTGGGACTAGTGTAGATGCGATATGTTGGTCGGTGTGGGAAAGTTGGGCCGAAGGGCCTGTTTCAATGCTGTAAGACACTATGTACCACCTGATTCAGGAACAGCTTCTTCTCCGCTGTTATCCAACATCTGAATGGTCGTCCCATAAGCTAGGGTATAGTCCCAATCCTCCAACCTACCTCATTGTGGACGTTGGGCTTTTTCTCTGTGTAACCTTAATGCTATAGTGTTGTAACGTTATATTTTGCACTGTGGTGTCTTTCCCTTTGCAGTACCTGTTGTACTTGTATAAGGCTTGATTGTACTTGTTCGTGTACAGTATGATTTGATTTTACTGGATAGCACGCAAACAAAACTTTTCGCTGTATCTCAGTATCCAGGACAATAATAAACCGGTACCAATATATTTCAGATTCCATCATCGACCGTATTTTTTGATTTTCATATAAAAGCAAGGTATCATATCTTCCCATCTATTACAATAATACATTTGTAGTGTTGGGTAGATTTGGTGTTATTAACAGTTGCACAGATCAAGGAAGTATCTAATTTCAGAGATGAATGCTGATTCCAGTTAATCGAATTATACACTTACAAGAAATAACCTAACAGGAAATCCCAGAGAGTGGAGATCCCATTGAGAAGGAAAATCAATACTAGTGGACTCTGCATTCATCAAGAAACACAGAAACAAAGACAAATAGGTGCAGGAGGAGGCCATTTGGCACTTCAAGCCAGCACCGCCATTCAATATGATCATGGCTGATCATCTAAAATCAGTGCCCAGTTCCTGCCTTTTTCCCCAAATTCCTTTGGCCCTCAGAGCTAAATCTAACTCTCTCTTGAAAACATCCAGTGAATTGGCCTCCACTGCCTTCTGTGGCAGGGAATTCCACAGATTCACAACTCTCTGGGAGAAAACGTTTTACCTTGGTTCTTAGCCCTCCAAAATATTCCAAATGGAATTTAAACTGATCTCAATCCTAAATGGCCGATCCCTTATTCTTAAACTGTGACCCGTGGTTCTGGACTCCCCCAATATCGGGAACATTTTTCCTGCATCTAGCCTGTCCAATCCTTTAAGAATTTTATGTTTCTATAAGATCCCCTCTCATCCTTCTAAATTCTAGTGAATACAGGCCCAGTCGACCCATTCTTTCATCATGTGTCAGTCCTGCCAAAACAATGTTTTGGGTGCAATTTTCCAGATGAACTCCAGTCCCAACATGGACTCTCGTCGCCTGGAAGTTGTAGTTGCACCCGGTCACATAGTTATTGGTTAAAAATAACTGACAATCACATAAATATAGTTTTCTGATATATCCACAGGTCAAGGGAAGAGTTTGTAAAATCACTTGCTGTGTGACATGGTATATGCCTGATTTATTCTGAACCTGGGCAGCATGGTGGCACTGCGTTAGAACTGCTGCCTGACAGTGCCAGAGACCCAGGTCCGGTCCTAATGACGGGTGCTGTCCGTATGTTTTCTCTGTGACCGCGTGGGTTTTCCCCAGGTGCTCCGGTTTCCTCCCAGACTCCAAAGACATACAGGTTAATTTGGCTTCGGTAAAAAATTGTAAACTGTCACCAGTGTGCAGGATAGTATTAGTGTATGGGGATCACTAGTCGGCGTGGACTCTGAAGGCCGAAGGGCCTGTTTCCACGCTGCATCTCTAAACTTAAGTAAATTATATTCTTTGATTTGCTCCAATTGCTACTGGATATTAAAATTAACAATATATGCTCCTAGAAAAGCTGGGGAAATTAAATTGTTGTTAAAATTCTGAGGCATCTGAATAAGGCAAAGAAACTATTTACTAGTTTGTGAAAGATGGGATTTTTGGCCAAGAAGGTAAGGATTTATGGTAACTGGCAAAATAATCTGAGAGAAGAGCCAGTCTCTTAGAATAGAAAAAGTCCTGAAAAGATGGGAGAAGATTCAATCTGTAGGATTGTAGGAAGGAACTGCAGATGTTGGTTTACACCGAAGATAGACACAAAGTGCTGGAGTAAATCAGCCGGTCAGGCAGCATCTCTGGAGAAATAGAATGGATGACGTTACCTATCCTTTTTCTCCAGAGATGCTGCCTGATCCGCTAAGTTACTCCAGCACTTTGTGTCTATCTTCGGAGAAGATTCACCAGTAGCTTTCAAAGGGATTTGGATAAATAATTACGGTGATAGAGTTCCACGGTTACGGGGCAGGTTGGGGTGGCGAGGAGGAGCAGTTTGGAGAGTATTTGGCTGAAGCATTCAAGCAGAGAGCTAGATGCATTCAAGAGAGAGCTAGATAGAGCTCTTAAGGATAGCGGAGTCAGGGGATATGGGGAGAAGGCAGGAACGGGGTACTGATTGAGAATGATCAGCCATGATCACATTGAATGGCGGTGCTGGCTCGAAGGGCCGAATGGCCTACTCCTGCACCTATTGTCTATTGACCAAGTACTGTATAGTACTATGGGCATTCACTTCCAATGACGTAAATTCATCCCTAGAGCTTGTTAACAGATCAGAGTTTTTTTAAAAATTCAATATCTTGACATCATACAGCAAAAAAAGGTCACAGCTTTAAGAATTACTTTGAAGCAGCCTGTTCATTCACAGCTCTATTGGATTCCCCATTACGACATTTTGCATATAGGCAATGGGTTAAAAGTCTGCTTCGGCCACCTAATCCCCAGTCGATCATTCCCAGCCAGCCTTTGCACTTACCAACACTCTTGCTTCAGACCAATGAGCTATGCAAGGACCAGAATTAATGTTAGAGCAGAAATCATATTCCTGTCATGAGCTTTGAAGCTTAACAGGGCAGAGGAGCTCCACAATTAAAATGTTTCCATGTCCATATTTAGACTGTATCTGGGTTTTGACAGTGCTGCGGATGTAGATTTAAAACTATGCAAAACAACTTGCCAAATAAACAATCTAGACTTGGAAAACTGCCTTGTGTTGATATATTTTTTGAAATTTGCTTTCAAAAGCTGTTGTTAAATTTTGATCACTAGTTAAAATGGAACTGCAACCTATTAAACATAACAATTTGGTTTGTGAAGTTTAGCTCGGGGTAAATTTCCTGTGCGGGTGTTTATTAATACCTGAAAATTGTATCTAGTCCTTGCCTAGATTATTGAAGAACCACCTCCTCCGGATCCTTCAGGTTCATGATCTGCAAGTCCATTGTAATTTTGACACAGGTTTGACATTGACTGCACTGCAGTGACATTTGGGCTGTAGGAAACTCCTCCTCCCTTTTCACTTTCAGCTGATTTTGGAGAAATGCTTGAAAACTGCCCTTCTGCTCTGAATAGATTTTAATTTTTTTTGGGGGGTGGGGGGGAAATCTGCTGCACATTTATTGTTCATACCTTGTATGTAGGAAGGAACTGCAGATGCTGATTTACACCGATGATAGACACAAAATCACTATGATAACAATAATAACATATTTTCACATACTATGCGAGTCAAGGGATATGGGGAGAAGGCAGGAACGGGGTACTGATTGTGCATGTTCAGCCATTATCACGGTGAATGGCGGTGCTGGCTCGAAGGCACCTATTGTTTATTGTCTAAAATGCTGGAGTAACCCAGCATCTCTGGAGAAAAGGAATAGATGACGTTTTGGGTCCAGACCCTTCTTCGGACTGAGTTTACTTCAGCTTATCTTTTATTCATTTGTTCTTTGAACCTTTTCATATCCCTAGTTTCCCTCTCCCCTGACTCAGTCTAAAGAAGGGTCTTAATCTGAAACGTCACCTATTCCTTTTCTCCAGAAATGCTGCTTGACCCACTGAGTTACTCCAGCATTTTGTGTCCATCTTATTGCTCATACCTTGTTGCACTTCTGAAGGTGCTGCTGAAGCACCATCTTGAAACACTGCACTCCCCTCATCTGAAGCTCTGTGGTTTTTCAATAAGCTAGGCTAAGGGCTAGATGCAACCTTCAGGGATTAATAAACAGCAAATAGAAAATAACAAATGGAACAAATAGCAAAACGAGCAAATAAATAGAAAATAGCAAACAGAATAGTGGCGCAGCGTAGACTTGCTGCCTTACACCACCAGAGACCTGGGTTGGATCCTGACTACCTGCACAGAGTTTGCACGTTTTCCCTGTGACCGCGGGGGTTTTCTCTCGGTGCTGCGGTTACCTTGCATATTCCAAAGATGTACAGGTTTGTAGGTTAAACCAGTACGTTTTGAACAATGTCACGCTATTTATTTTCCAATGGAAATAATCTTCAAGACTGTTAACCAATTAACGTCAACCCCGCTTTCATATATCATATCATATCATATATATACAGCGCGGAAACAGGCCTTTTCGGCCCACCAAGTCCGCACCGCCCAGTGATCCCCGCACAATTCTGTGAATTAGGAGCTCTTTCCAACAGATTCTAATTCACTGGCTTGTAACTTCCAATGAGTTGCAGTTCCTAGCTTTCCTCACACAGTTCAGCCAAAGTCAGCTGCCAGTTTAAAGACCTGTGGAATTTCAACCCAGATAATGTCTAGTGCTACCATAATTCGTCTGGGACTGAGCTGTATTTGAAGCACAGTACTGATTATTGGGATTATCAGTACTGATCTTTGGCAATCTTTATTGGGGGTGATTTTAAGTACCTCCTTGTCCCAATTGTTATTTCTATAATGCTGTGCTTAAATGTAAATATATATGCCAGTTCCTTGAGTTATGAATGCTGAATTTATGTTCTTTTTTGTTTTATTGTCGTTGGAACTTTCAAATAATGGATTTGATTTACAAAGCTTTTTTTTTTTTTAGCTGCAACAAATAATATGCCACTGTAACACTCTATAGTGTTCCAAAATAGTTACAATTTATTTTGTCTGGTGTTACAAAACTTTGCTGAACAAAATGTCTTCTGAAAATGCAACCCATGTCTTAAATCACAGAATAGCTATTTCATTAATTTAAAAAGTGTGAAGTTTAGTTTATTGTCACGTGTACTGAGGTACAATGGAAAGCTTTTGTTGTGTGCTAATCAGTCAGCGGAAAAACAATACATGATTACAATCAAGCCCTCCATCGTGTACAGATACAAGATAAAGGGAATAACCTTTAGTGCAAGATAAAGTCTTAGTCTGAGGGTCTCCAATGAAGTAGATAGTAGCTCAGGGCCGCTCTCTGGTCATTGATAGAATGGTTCAGTTGCCTGATAACAGCCGGGAAAAAACTGTCCCTGAATCTGGAGGTATGCTTTTTCACATTTTTGTGCCTCTTGCCTGATGGGAGAGGGAGTGACTGGGGTGAGACTTGTCCTTGATTATGCTGGTGGCCTTTATTTCTTGTATCCACCCAAACAATGGAGTCCGAGTCAGGAAGTCCATGGCTCATTTCAATGTGAATTATGATGCAGAGCATACAAATTGTGGATACATTCAAACTATGGATACTACTAAGAAACATCTTTGGTTGTGATTTTTCAGAAGTGTTGAATTCAGGTTACCCAGTGAACATTGCCCACATATATCATTCAAATGAATCACTGCAGTGATCATCACTTAATTGCTACTGTATCCAAGTTTTTAAATTAATTTTAAAAGTTGGTTCTCATTGGAATCCAAAGCACAGAGGATGTCTTAAAAGCCCTTAAAGATATTCCTACTGTGCTAGGAATCAGACTAGTGTATACCAATTTTACAAGGAAATACTTCTGTAAAGTCAAGTTGGTTACAAAATGGGGCCACCTCCTGCACTCGTGCAGAACACATTGATTTCATCAACTTTAATACTAACTTCAATCTGGCCCTCAAATTCACTTGTACAATCTTTGACATCTCTCTCCCCTCACTTCGTCTCTCTGTCTATCTGCTGATATCTACTACTACAAGCGCACTAAGGCCCAAAGCTACCTTGACTACAGCTTTTTAGCTCCAGTTTTTAAAAAAACTTGTCGATAAAATATATTAGAAGTACTTAATCTATGTGTGAAGTGTTCCAAATTCAGAAAAGACCTACAGTAAAAGATGCTTATGATTAAAGGTCTAAATTATGAAATACCACTCTATGGAGTCCTTAGTGAATGTGAGGATGTGTCCGTAACATCCCAAACCACCAGCTAATTTCACTACTATTGGATCCCAACAATCGGCTTCTCCAGTGAATCATGGTGATTCATTAAACGACAACATGACTGGTCTTTTCACACATTGATGTGCTTGTGAACTCTCAGAATTACCTAGCTATGGTGCTCTAGTGTGTGGGGAAAAAAGAGGAGCCGGGTCCTAGGGTGGAGTGGACAAAAATGAAGAGAAAGAAAATCGATGATTGGATAGATTTCCATTTGGTAAAGATGCGTGCAACAGTCACAGTGGAGAAAGATTAAATGCAGTCTACCATGCAAAACTGAACACACAAGGTTAGTTTCGGATGCAATAGAATGCAAAAAAAAGCCCTTCATGATCAACCTTGGAATGAGTTATCTTGTTTGTTCCAGTGATTTTTGTTGTTTCTGCTTCCGTGCTGTTATTTTCAAACTGAGACAATGAGCTGTAAAGTGCTTTGGGGTGCCCTGGAGTCGTGAGAGGCGCTATTAATTTAAGCACCTTTTATATTTCCCTATTAATTTAAGCTTTCGCCTAGCTTTCTGGTCCTAGAAGTAATTTAGTTAATTTCACTAGAATGGAATCTTATTAAGATAATCACCTTGCAGTTCTTATAAAGTACAATGGAAGCAAATTCATTTAGCACACCTTTCTAATAGAAATGCAGAATTTGCCCATCAAATCATCCAGCTGCCTGCCTAGAATGAATGGAATCTGTGGCTCCAATGCCTTGTGTGAATATCATCCCTGTCATTAATCTCTCTCTATGTGAGGCAGTGCAACCTGAAATCAATTCTCTACTTGTCTTTTATCAATTTGTCCTATTTTTCTGTGCTCTGGTTTTCATGTCACATGAAATTATACATTATAATCGCTGAGCTGTCTCTCGACATCATCCCGTTCATCTACATCGTTTGAAGGCTAAAAAACGGAATGTTTTCTTGATCAGTCCGTTTTGATTAACTTTGGGAGTTGCCTCATCACTTTCCTCGACACTGCGATCTGGGCCTGGTGACTAGAATGTTTAGTTTGGGGGTATATAGCATGGAAACGGGCCCTTCAGCCAACTCAGTGCGACGACCAGCAATCATCTGTACACTAGTGTAGAGATACAGATACAGCACGGAAACAGGTCCTTCAGCCCACTGAGTCTGTGCCAAGCAGCAATCAACCTTGCACTAGTTCTATCCTACACACTGGGGACAATTTACAGAAGCCAATACGCCTACGAACCTGCACGTCTTTGGAGTGTGGGAGGAAGCCAGAGCACCCAGAGAAAACCCACGCGGTCACAGGGAGAAAATCCAAACTCCGTACAGACAGCATCCATAGTCGGGATTGAATCGGGGTCTCTGGTTTCGGTGAGGCAGCAACTCTACCGCTTCACCACTGTGCCGCCCTATTAAATGAAACCAACATTTTGGGTACATTTCCAGCTGAGCTTTTCAACCACATGGAACGAATTCAACAAATTTAGTGAGGCTCAACATTGAATGAATGAAGAGTTGGATCAGTCCCAGATCTCTCTTATCCATTGGTGGATAAATGCAATCCATTATGTACTCTGAGTCTGAAAAGAAAACTGCTGAAGACACTCAATGGATCAGACAGCATCTGTGGATGAAAAAGGATGGATAACATTTTGGGTCAGAACCCATCTTGAGCCCGAAGAAGACTCCCAACCCAGAATGTTGTCAGCCCATTTCTCTCCGCGGATGTTGCCTGACCCGCTGTGCTCTCCCAGCAGTTTGCATTTTACTCAAAGTTCCAGGATCTGCGGTCTCTTGCATCTCCATCTTACATCACCATCTCTTACATCTCCAAGAAAGAGCTGAATAGAGCTCTTAAGGATAGCGGAGTCAGGGGGTATGGGGAGAAGGCAGGAACGGGGTACTGATTGAGAATGATCAGCCATGATCACATTGAATGGCGGTGCTGGCTCGAAGGGCCGAATGGCCTCCTCCTGTCCGTAGTGAGTTTGTACGTTCTCCCCGTGACCTGTGTGGGTTTTCTCTAGGATCTCCGGTTTCCTCCCACACTCCAAAGATGTACAGGTTTGTATGTTAATTGGCCTTGGTTGAAATAGTAAATTGCCCCTAGTGTGTAGGATAGTGTTAATATACGGGGATCGCTGTTCGGCGCGGACTCGGTGGGCCGTAGGGCTTTTGTGTCTCTAAACTATACTAAAATTAAACCGAAGGGCGGTTTATTATACAAAATAAGGTGGGAGTTAAGACCTATATTAGCAATGACACTGTAGCTTCCTGGGTCTCACTATAAACAGAATCCCCACATTACATTGCAGTCATCAGTGCTTTTTGGGTTACTAATAGCAATGACTGTCCACAACACAAGGGCTGGGAGATTCCCTTCAGACTCTGACCTCCAGCACTGCTGTAAAGAATAGGCGTCAATGTTGCCAGATCTGCCGTGTGCAACAGCGATCTGTGCCAGCGGTTGCTGACCTATGTCAGATGCTTCAGCCCAGCAGAACTGATTCCTAACTCGTGCTCATCTCCGGCAAAGCCTGGCTGCTCAGCTTCTTGGGTTGCTGCACCTTTTGTGAATGGGGCTGCCAGGCCAGGACACACCAGAGAACATGTTCTAACAGGAAGGCTGGTATCTGCAAACTGACACAAAGCAATTCCTTTTAATGGAATTTAGTGGTTTTGCATTCAGTGGTTTTTAGTGGTTTTGCATTTGAACCAGTTTATTGTCAGTGGGTTGTTATTAATCTTTAAAAGGCTTGGCAAGATCCCCTTTACACTAAACCATGCCATTGGAGTCTCTTGGACTATCTGATCTGTAGTTTCACTACAGCCTAAAGTATGGCACACAAAATGGCCACACTCAGTCACCATGAATGCATTTGCTGGGCTTCGAATGCATGCAGAGATCCTGAATTGTGTTAAAGCAAGGATCTGCAGATGCTGGTTTACACGAAAGGACATCAAGTGCTGGAGTAACTGAGTGGGTCAGACAGCATGTCTGGAGAACATGAGATGACATTTTGGTTTGGGACCCTACTTCACATTGGTTGTGTGTGTGGGGGGATGGGGGGTGGGGGGGAGTGGTGATGGGGGTTGTGGAGATAGGGGTTGTGGAGATAGGGGTTGTGGAGGGGAGGGGGGTGGAGGGGAGGGGGGTGGTGGGTGGTGTTGGTGGTGGGGGAGTATGAAAGCTAGACAGATGGTTGGAACAAAGGCCAGAAATAAAAGCAGAAGGTGTAAGAGAGGATTGAATTGTGAAGACAGAGGAAGGAATGTAGGGGTTGGGGAGAAATGGGTGGGAGTTCAGGTGGGACACAGGGGTGGGAGAAAGGGTGGATGTGGGGAAGAAAGGGGAGGAGGGTGGTGATTGTTGGAGGTTATCTCAAAAACTCCATCCCCCCTCACTTGAGTACTGGCCTTCTCCCCTCTGCACTTTCTTTCCAGAGGAATGATCTTGACCCCTATAGTCAACCGTTTATTTTCTTCCAAAAAGCTGCCAGATCCACTGAGCACTCCTGGCAGCTTGTAATAAAAATGAACTGCAGATGCTGGTTTATACCAAAGATAGACACAAAGTGCTGGAGCAACTCAGTGGGTCAGGCAGGGTTTCTGGAGAAGATGGATAGGGGCCATTTTGGATAGGCACTCTTTTTCAGGCTGTTCTGTCCGAAGAAGGGACACGACCCGATAGGTCACCTATACATTTTCCCCAGATATCCTACCTGACCCGCTGGGTTACTATAGCATTTTGTGTCAATCTCTCAGCAACTTTTTTTTTTTGCTCCAGATTCCAGCATCTGCATTCTTTTGTGTCTCCACTTTTACGGGTCATAACCCAGATATGTAATGTTCTCTCTGATCTACGCACCAGATCACCAAGAGTTCTTTGAAGCTAGATTAATTCCAAACACCTGTGGGCAAACTTCCTAAATCTTCTATTAATTGCACAGAAATCTGAACTGAAGGACATTCTGCGAACCTTTTCAAATATATCCATAGGTATTAAAGGATTTGCAGTATATCAATGGCTTTTTAAGTGGCTGAATTATTTGCACAATATGATCCCTCTCCAAGACTTAAAACAGGGTTCTACTGTTGCAAGCTTTACAAAATAACAGTGCAATGTATGCTCCACACACATGGATCAGTTATCACAGGATTGGCCTGGGCTATAGTCAATAATTTACCTTTGAATGAGAGCATAAGCTATGAGAACAAAAGCTGGCTGTAAGTTGATCAGTTCTATTTCTCAAAATATAAGATGATCTCCACTGAATAATAGGTCAGGAGTGGTACGAGGTCCAAGAGTTGGCTTTCTGGAATATTTGGTGACTGGGCGAAGCACGTGTCATTTAACAGCACATTTTGAACTGTGGCACAGCTGTGTGCCCCAATCATCATGGCGCAGCAGTGGAAGTTGCTGCCTGATAAAACCAGAGACTCGGGCTCAATCCTGACTATGGATGCTGTCTGTACGGAATTTGTTTGTTCTCCCCATGACTGGCGTGGGTTTTCTCCTGGAGCTTCGTTTTCCTCCCACACTCCAAAGACGTACGGGTTTGTAGGCTAATTGGCTTGGTAAAATGGTAAATTCTCCCAAGTGAGTTTAAGATGGTGTTAGTGTGCGGGGATCGCTGGTTGGCGATGACTCCGTGGGCAGAAGGGCCTGTTTCCGCGCTGCATATCTAAACTAAACTGAATTACTTAAAAATATATTCATAAAAGATCATCAGTGATAGGAGTAGAATTGGGCCATTTGGCCCATCGCCTACTCTGCCACTCTATCATGGCTGATCTGTCTCTCCCTCCTAACCCCATTCTCCTGCCTTCTCCCCATAACCTCTGACACCATGTATCTTCTATCTTGTATTTCCTTCTAGAAGTGGTTTTCTTTTCTTTCTGCCCACCTCGTAGACTTAAGTTACATGGATTGTCACCTTCCCGTGTTGGTGTCTGTAACCCGGGTCTCTGGCGCTGGTAGCCAACAACACTACCATTGGGCCACAGTGCCTCTCTGGGGTGTGGAGTGATAACGCTGTTGGAAGCACAGCCACTGGACAGGGATACTCAGCATGCTTGCTACACTGGATGGGAGTTGGAGGAAGTCTCCCTGTTACATCTGGTCACTTCAGGACTCTGTTCCAACACAGTGCACTACTGTGACAAAGCACCATGAAGGTGGCACTTGCTTATGAACAGAAAGATATGAGTATTCGCCTGCCCTCCAGAGCAAGTGAAGTAATAAATAAATAACCACAAGACTGCAGTTACTCAATGGGGATGAAAAATGCATTGAATGTGCCTGCTGTACCTCACAGCCCAACTGGTAAGCCATTGCATCCTGCACAGTTGGGCACTGGTGAATCATACATTAATGCATGTCAAATAATGGGCAAAAGGCCCTTATTTTCATATTATGATTTTACTCTGTAGCAGAGTGTTCCACAGGAGGTCAGACTTGTTTGGCAGGAAATCCACTTAATATTGTGTGAGATTTAGATTCTTCAGAATGTTGCTCAGAGCATAGGGTGGCGTAGGTTACCAGGGCAGCACTGTGGTGCAGTGGTAGAGTTGAAGCTTTACCGTGCCAGAGATCCTGACTACAGCTGCTGTCTGTGCGGGGTTTGCATGTTCTCCCTGTAACCGCGTGGGTTTTCTCCTTGTGCTCCGGTTTCCTCCCACATTCCAAAGACATACAGGTTTGCAAAGACATCCGCTGCTCCAGATGTCATCTTATTTACATCGGCGAAACCAAGCGCAGGCTCGGCGATCATTTCGCTCAACACCTGTGCTCGGTCCGCATTGGCCAAACTGGTTTCCCGGTGGCCGAGCACTTCAACTCCCCCTCCCATTCCTAGTCTGACCTTTCTGTCATGGGCTTCCTCCAGTGCCATAGTGAGGCCCACCGGAAATTGGAGGAACAGCACCTCATATTTCGCCTGGGCATGAACATCGACTTCTCCAACTTTAGATAGTTCCTCTGTCCCGCTCTTCCCCTCCCCCTTTCCCAGATCTCCCTCTATCTTCCTGTCTCCACCTATATCCTTCCTTTGTCCTGCCCCCCCCTAACATCAGTCTGAAGAAGGGTCTCGACCCGAAACGTCACCCATTCCTTCTCTCCTGAGATGCTGCCTGACCTGCTGAGTTACTCCAGTATTTTGTGAATAAATACCTTCGATTTATCATATATCATATATATACAGCGCGGAGACAGGCCTTTTCGGCCCACCAAGTCCGCGCCGCCCAGCGATCCCCGCACATTAACACTATCCTACACCCACTAGGGACAATTTTTTACATTTACGCAGTCAATTAACCTACATACCTGTGCGTCTTTGGAGTGTGGGAGGAAACCGAAGATCTCGGAGAAAACCCACGCAGGTCACGGGGAGGACGTACAAACTCCTTACAGTGCAGCACCCGTAGTCGGGATCGAACCTGAGTCTCCGGCGCTGCATTCGCTGTAAAGCAGCAACTCTACCGCTGCGCTACCGTGCCGCCCAGATTTGTACCAGCATCTGCAGTTATTGTCTTATACTACAGGTTTGCAGGATAATTGGCTATATAATGTAGACATGTCCATAAATTGAGTGTTTGTAACTTGGGGATGGCCTGTATTTAATAATATTGGGCTAATCATTTATATTTTTGGCTTTTTTTTTCTTTTAGAGGGTGGAAAGCTTTTGGAATGGAAAGTTCTGGGTCGTGGAGCATTTGGGGTCGATAAATGAATGCTGATTATGCAGTATACTGGAGGCCACACACTTCACTCTATCTCTGGTTTGGCTCTATTTACGTTAATGGAACCCGATTACAGAGATCATTTTCTGGCAATAATTATATTGTACGCTAAGCACAATCAGGCATGGATAAATTCCCGAATAGAACTTTATCAACTCCCTTTACTCCTTTTCTGCTGAAATTGCGATATGTGACAGAACATCCAAACTGTGATCATCATATAGTTAGCTAACGATTGACTTCAGAAGGGAAATGTCAGGAAACCACAAGCTAGTTTTGATTGTGTCGGTGATGGAGAGAGTTAGCAGATTTGTATTCTTTGGCATTAACGTCATGGACGGCCCGCCCACCACACAGAGGTAATCACCAAGAAGGCATGTCAGCACCTCTACTCTCTTAGAAGATTAAAGAGATCCAGCATGGCACCGAATGCTCTAACAAACTTTTACAGATGCACAGTGGAGAGTATGCTGACTAGTTGCATCATGGCTTGGTAGCGCAATTCCAATAAACAGGAATGCAAGAGACTGCAGAGAATGGTGGACTCTGTGGTGGCACTGCTCCCTCCACTATCAAAAGCATCTACAGAAGGCACTGTTCCCTCTCCACTATCAAAAGCATCAACAGAGGGCACTGCACTCTCCACTATCAAATTGTGCTTTTACAATATCCACCTTGGTTTAATGTATGGGAAGGAATCATCAATGTCAGGTATTTATTCACAAAATGCTGGAGTAACTCAGCAGGTCAGGCAGCATCTCAGGAGAGAAAGAATGGGTGAATTTTTAAAGCTGAGCTTGAACTTGGAACAAACAAATTGCAGATGTTGTTTCATACCAAAGAAAGATGCAGGGGTAACTCAGCAGGTCAGGCTGCATCTCAGGAGAAAAAGGATGGGTGACGGTTCGGGTCAAGATCCTTCTTCGGACTGGACGTTTTGGATAAGTACCCAAAATTTCAACTATCCTTGTTCTCTAGAGATGCTACCTGGCTCACTGTGTTACTTCAGTACTTTGTGTCTATCTTTGAATTTGGAACAATCTGACCCAAAGGCAAGAATGTTTCCAACTGAGTCACTTACAATGGGATTGAAATTTGGGGCAAGGGAGCAATGAACAATACTCAAGAGTTTGAAAGGGGAAAATAACCCTTTGAAATAGATACAGGAAGTCTCTGATAATGAAGGCCGCTTGGCTATTGGAAGCTACTTGTATTATCACAACACAATTTATTTCACTTTTTCAGATGTTGTACAGTAGTATAATAAATGTCCTCATGTGAATTTATTGGGAATGAGAAAACTGGGCATTGGTGAAGGTGAAACTCCGCTTGTATGTCATAACTTGCTAATCAGTTGAGAAGCATTACAGACCATGTTTGGTGTATTCTGGTGTTTGTGACCCTGCCTTTGGATGTACATCCAACCTATTCTCCCAGTAATACCTGACTGACTTTGTGAGCATGGGGATAGTGGATCCATAGATAATGAGGACTTTGTGTAACATTGACTGAGCCAGACGCCAAGTCTTTGTGATTTCCGAACAATTGGATATCAAATTATCAGTTTCATTGTTAATAGCACCCAATAGCACCCAATTGTGTTGAAAGTCTTTCAATCAGGCTGTTCAGAATACTTTATACAGTACATAAATTCCTAGGTTCTAGGAGCAGAATTAGGCTGTTTGGCCCATCAAGTCTACTCTGCCATTCAATCATGGCTGATCTATCTTTTCCTCTCAACCCCATTCTCCTGCTTCTGCCCACAACCCTTGACACCCTTACTAATCAAGAATCGGTCAATTTCCACCTTAAAAAATATCTATTGACTTGGCCTCCACAACCGTCTGTGGCAATGAATTCCACAGATTCACCACCCTCTGACTGAAGAAATCCCTCTTCATCTCCTTCCTAAAGGTACGTCCTTTAATTCTGAGGCTGTGGCCTCTGGTCCAAGACTGTCCCATTAGTGGAAACATCCTCTCCACATTCACTCTATCCAGGCCTTTCACTATTTGGTAAGTTTCAATGAGGTCTAGCGAGTACAGGTACAGTGCTGTCAAATGCTCAGTGTATAGTACACTCTTAATATGACTGTCTAAACTGTTCAGAAGTAACCCTCTTGACAAAGGTGCCTCTTGCAGGGAGGTGGGGAGTGAAGAGGATAGGAGGGGGAGGAGTTACATTAATGTTCACTCTTGCATTTAACACTTGCATGAGAGCAGGGCCTTTGGCCTGTGAATTAAATAACACCTAGGTTATAAGAAGTGCTACCAACCTGTGTCTAAACCTCAAAAAGATACTGGCTCACCACAGTGTCTGACACCATTTTCTGTGGTTATTTGGTGTTAGTCTTTATGTCATCAAAAATGTAGTTCAGTGCCAATGTGCAGGATAGAAACTAAAGCAAAGATCAATGCTGTTTAAGCACTTTGTTTTACTAGTCTATGCAGTTAGAACTCCTAAATAGCAAATCTCATGCAGCCTAATCCAACGGGTGTGCAAGCAGCATGAAAATTACAATATTTAGCAAGCTGAAGTTGTATTTTGTTGAAATTTATTTTTAAAATGCAGAAGTTGCAAGTCTGAAATGAAAACAGAATCTTGCAGCAAGCCAGGCAATTAATGTGGAGAGAGACAGAGAAACTGAGTTCTGGCGAAAGGTCTTCAGCCTAAAAAAATAATTCTACCAAAGATGGACACAAAGTACTGGAGTGACTCAACTGGTCAGGCAGCATCCCTGGGGAAAAAGGATGAGTGACATTTCGGGTCTGAACCCTTCTGACTGAAAGTAGAGGGGGCGGGGGGAGTGGAGGTCACAAAATAGGTGGAGTGGGAGAGGGTCTCACAGAACCCCCTACGGAGAGGGGAGGAGAACTTCTACAAAGTGGGCACACCTTGTGGAGCCGATAGAATTTGCAGCACTGTGTCTATCGACAGTTCCAAAGATGCTGCCTGACCCGCTGAGTGACTCCAGCACTTTGTGTCTACCATCCTACACATGAATTCTACTTGCCTTTTTCTCAGATGCTGCCTGAACTGGTGAGTGTTTCTAGCATTTCCAGGCGTTTAGTTGAACTGGTGCAGAGGCACACGTCTGTAAGCTTACAGTGCTGCTGAATAATCATACTCTTTGCAACATGAAAAGCCAGATAACCTAATGGTGCCCAAACATCAACAGCCTGGAGCTTCCCCTTCATACTCTAAATATAGAGCTGTTTGGATTTGGAGAGAGATTTACTGCACGATTTATATTCTCACAGGAATGGTTATTAAACCCTTCATGTTTGAAAGGATGTGAACATAATGGGTGAGGTCAGTGTCTGATGAATGTGTGTATTTAACTAGTTTTCACATTCAGTAACAGTTTGCTTCAATTTGCTCTGAGCAACATTTTCATCACTGAAAATAATTGTTCACAGCTCTGAAAGTCTGTAAATATTAAGATTCTGGCCCGCTGAGGGTTTCAGCACAGCAGAGCTCCAATTGTAGCTGCTGCTTAATTGTTTCTATCTCTTTTTATTCTAGCCCTTCAGCAATGTTGCCTTTTGATTTCCATTCTGATATCCTGACTTTCCACCATCACTTCCCATTCCACCATCAGAATTTTGTTTTGAGACTGCTAATCAACATATCAACATATTATGGGCACGTTAGTGCTTCCTCCAAGCGAATGTTGCCACGACCAAAATTGATCTTGATTCTTGGTTCTTGGTCCTCCAAAATATTCCAAATGGAATTTAAACTGGAGGTGGCAGAGTACGGACTTAAACAAGAAGGGCTTCTTGGAGAAGAGCTGCCTTTCATTTAGTTGCGTCTGGTTGAATAACTATAGTAGGGTGAAGACTATTCCATGCTTTCATTGTGCAAGGGAAGAATGAATTGCTATACACATCTGTCTTGATAGCTGGTATCTCAAATTTAATCGAATGCCCTCGTCTACTCCTGATAGGTTTGGTGTAGATGTGGTAATCGAGCTGACCATTTAACATTTTGTAAAAACAGGTCAAACGGTGGGCTTTACGTTTGTCTTGGAGATTGTTCCACCCCAGTGAATTTAGAAGTTTGGTAACACTCGCTCATCTCTCATAGGTCTGTTTGGCTTCAAGTATTTCCTTTACTCCATTTTATCTTGCAAATGTTGCATAGAATTTGGTGGCTGCTCGCATTGTTTAACTAGATGTGGAATAGAATTTGGTGGCTGCATGCATAGTTTAACCAGATGTTGCAGGCATTTGAAAATGTCTGCATTTGCAATCACCAAAACCCACCAAATTTGGTGTTTGACTCTCAAAGCCCCATACCACATTAATCACCAAGGTAATGTATTTTGATTTCCACTCTTCCCTTGAGCTGCTGAAAACCTCATCTTCATTCCCTCTTTACTCAACTGCACTATCATCAGATCTCCAGACTACACAGGATACCCTTGAACACTGCTGTCCAATTCCAGCCAGGAATAACTCCTGGATGTCCATTAGTCTTGCACTCAATGCCTTTTATTGGATATCCTTCCACCAAAGTATTGAAATACTTTCTGAAAACTCCTCTGCCCATCTTTAAAATCCATTCTGGTGGGTTTTCCAGCTGTTGGATGCCATATATTTATTTATTTTCCTGCAATGATCACAATTTTGAAAAATTATGTCTTTATTTTTTTTAATCTCTCAATCCATTGTTGGTTACTGACATTTGTTTACTAAGTATCATGAAGCCATTCCATGTCCTATAATGTCTGCCAATTAGAAGATTGTTTCGTTTTTCTAAAAATTTCCCGACTTTTGGATTTCTGTTTAATAAATGTATTTTCTTAGAGTCCTACCAACGAGTAAATATTTTGTGTAAATTTGCTCCATGGTAGCATTGCAATTATGCACTGGAATAATGAACACAAGATATATCTTCAAATCCCACCACAGCAATTAATGAACTTGCATATAGGTTTGGAAATACTGCATGGAAATAGGCCCCTCGGCCCATCGACCCTTTGCTAACCATCGATTACTTGTTCACACTAGTTCTACCTTATTCCACTTTCTCAACCACTCCCTACACATTGGGGGCAAATTTGGAGGCCAATTAACCTACAACCCTCACCACATCTTTGGGATGTAAGAGGAAACCGGAACACCCATAGGAAACCCAAAAGGTCACAGGGAGAATGTGCAAATTCCACACAGGCAGTATCTGAGGTTGAGTTTGAACCCGGGTATCTGGTGCTGTGAGGCAACAAGTCTACCAGCTGCGCCATTGTGCTGCCTCAATGCATTTTGAAATGAGATCAATACTGGTGTTGTTAAAATTACAGGATTGACAAAAAACTGAGTTGGTTCCTGAAAGACATTTTCACAAATCTGCTTGTTTTACTGAATCTGGCCCTATGTGACTCCAGACACATAGCGATGTTGCTGAAACATGAACACACACTGAACTGCCCAGCAGGACACTCAGAACAAGGACATGGTTAAAATGGACAATAAGTGCAGGACTTGTCATCGATATCCACATTCAATAAAATAATTTAAATATATTAACAGGGAGAGTGGATCTTAACAATGCACTACTCCGGGGGATTGTAGCAGGTAGGGCAATTTTTATTGCAAGTGAAGGGTTGATTAATAGATGTGTTTGAACTTGATGAAGATTTCTCCAAGTCAATTAAGTGACTGGGCACAATAATGATTTTAAGATTCCCTGAAGGATTCACTAAATTCAATAGGTTAAGTTCATTCTTGGCAAACTCCAACAATTGACATTTCAGGTCATCATGAAGGTAAGAGGAAGCAATATATCAGCACCTTTCCCATATTTGTTTCTTGTGCTATAGAGGGAGGAAACAAAAGAAATGTTAAGAGTGATCCTTGTGTTTCATAATGAGTGTAGAGTGGGTCTTGCATCTGAGACTCCTCGAGAATGATGTTGATTTTGTAATCCTAACCGCATCGCTCAATACTTGCCCTCTTCCACACACATAAAGGTATTCAGGAGCTTGGGGTTTAATACCTTTTCCCATATTTTATATTTTTCTTATGATATAGAAGAAGGTGATATGCAGATACTTGAGTCTGAAGAAAGGTCTCGACCCAAAATGTCACCTGTCTGGGGAAGGGTTCCGACCCGAATTGTCACCTATTCCTGTTGTCTATTTTCGGTGTAAACCAGCATCTGCAGTTCCTTCCTGCATACTTGGAGTACAGTGTTCGGTTCTGGTCATCGTGCTGTAGAAAGGATGTCATTAAACTGGAGAGAGTACAAAATAGATGTGCAAGTCTGGAGAGTTTGAGTTATACGAAGAGGCTAGACAAGCTGCATCTTTTCCTCCTGGAAGCATAGGAGACTGAGAGGTGACTTTATAGAGGTTTATGAGGGGCATAGATGGGGTACATAACCACAGTCTTTTCTCCAGTTTAGGGGAGTCTAAAACTAGAGAGCATAGCTGTAAGGTCAGAGGGAAAATATTTAAAAGGGGCCCCAAGGGAAATCATCTTCACAAAAATGATGGGGCACGCATGGAACGAGCTATCAGAGGACGCAGTAGAAGCGAGCACAATTATGACTTTGAAAAGACACTTGGTCAGGTACATGGATAGGAGACGTTTGGAGGGATATGAGCCAGGTGCAGGCAAGAGGGATTAGCTCAGTTGGACAATTTGAGTGAGTGGGGCTGAAAGGCCTGTTTTCGTGCGACAAAACTATGACACTGACCCGAAGGTCATTTATCCAAGTCGGTTTATGCCAAGTCATGGAGCAATCCCATCAACCTATTTTATCGCCCAGTGCCGGTTGAGATGGTTGTGAGCTTCAAGATAGACACCAAATGCTGGAGTAACTCAACGGGTCAGACAGCATCTCTGGAGAAAAGGAATAGGTGACTGTTTGGGTTGGAACCCTTCTTCAGACTGGAAGGTAGAGGTGGGGGAAGGCGGGAAACTGGAGGTGAGAAAAGGCTAGAACAAATCGAGGCCGGCAACAGATGATCTCAGGAAGGGTGGAGGAACTAATGACCCATTGTCAACTGGGAAGATGTGCTAACGAGAGGAATACAAGGATGTGAACAGTGAAACGAGTAGGATGACTAGAATAGGGTCAGGGTGAAGAGCTTCCTCAGTGTATTATCAATGATTTGTCTTTACCCAATAACATTGATGCTATGGCCAAGAAAGGACGGCAATGCTTCTAATTCCTCAGAAGGCAAAAAAAAATTGACGTCTCCAATGATTCTTACCAATTTCTACAAGTGCACTGTAGAAAGTATACTATTTATAGTACATCTGTTAGTAATTGGCAATATGCGTCATATTGCATTGGTATGGCAACTGTGTTGCCCAAAGCAGCAAGAAAATTGCAGAGAACTGTGAATGTAGCCCAGCCCAAACCAGCCTACCTCCTAACCCGGCCCACCCTAACTGAAACTGTTTACACTTCACGCTGTTTTGGAAAAGCACCCAATGTAATCAAGGCCTGCTCACACCTCTGTCATTTTGTCTTCTCCCCTCTCCTGTCGGGCAGATAATACAAAATCTTGAAAATGTATACCGCCAAATTCATAAACAGCTTCTTTCCTGAATGGACCACTCTTCTGCCAAGGATTAATTCGTAATCTTACAATCTTCCTTGTTGCGGCCCTTGTACTTTTTTATTTACACTTTCTCTGTCGCTGCAAGGCTACACTCTGCATTATTTTTTCCTTTTCTCTCATGAACTTTGATTTACCTATGTTTGATATGATTTGCCTGGATTGCACTCAAAACAAGTTTTTCACTGTATCTTTGTACACGTGTCAATAATAAGGCATTACCAATACCAATTTTCTCTCTCGTGTACATAAATACCAACCTCCTATGCCCAACTATACTGGGGGTAAATTGCATGAATCAATTAACCTATCATTCTTAGAACAGTACAAGAATAGGTCCTTTGGCCCACAACGTCTGTGCCGAACATAATGCTGAGAGCAACTCTTAGCTGCCTGCAAGTTATCTATATCCCTCCATTCTCTGCATATTCATATGCCTATCCAAAGTTCTCTGAAATGCCACAATTGTTTCCATCTCAACCACAACCTCTGGTTGTGCAGCCCAGGCCATCACCACTCTGCGTGCAATAAATAAATAAATAAGTAAATGAATAAATAAATAAATCCTGCCATGCACATCTCCTTTAAACTTCGTCCCTCTCACTTTAAAGTTATGTTCTCTAGTATTTTATCTTGTTTTCAGAGAGAGGTTCCGACTGTCGACCCTGTCTATACCTCTCATAATTTTATGGACTATTGTCGGACTTCGCTGCAACCTCCAGCATTTCAGGGAAAACAATTCAAGTCTGCCCAACCTCCCCATATAGCTAATGTCCTATAATTTCGGTATCATTCAGGTAAAACACCACCATATCTTTGGGATGCTCAAGGAAATCCGAGCACCCAGAGGAAACCCACGCAGTCACAAGGCGAACGTGCAACTCCACACATGCAGTGCTGGTGGTCAGAATTGAACCTGGGTCGCTGGAAGTCTGAGACAACAGTACTATCTGCTTTGCCATAACAGCTGTATCTGATAATATCTTAGCTGTGCTTAACTGATTGAATTTTGGTATAAAGTCTGATGTAACAGCACAATCCATCATTGATTTGCATTTTTCTGCAACACTTTCTGCAGCTTTCTTGCTTAACACTAAATAAGCTTTGCATATTAAACATCATACAAGCAAGACAACATTGAAGCTAAGTAACTGAACACTCGATATAATTGGCCAATGCGTTATTTCAAACTTTATCCTCCAGCGATTATTCGGACCAGTGTACTATGGTGTAATACACAGAAGCAAGTAGTATTGAGAGTGAAGATACAACAACGGTATAGGCATATCACCTAGGCATATTATGATATTAAAATCAGAAGTACAATGTTGCAATTATTTTTCCCCACCAACGTTTGGTTCCAAAAAACTCCACTCAAGATGTCTCCACTTCAATAAGCAGCGGTGCTGGAAAATTTAAATCGGCTAAAATGGATGTTAGGTATGTCATAGTGTTCCAACTTAATCCAAACACACGAAGGCCCTTTTAGCAGATAATGTAATTGTCTTGATTTTAGTGGCAAATGACAACAACCACCACTTTTAAAGCCATGCCTCTAACTTAATATTAAAATTTAACCCCACTTATGGAGATGGCACACAGATTTCAATTAAGCGGCTGTTGAACAATTCCCTAGGAGTCTTCTGGAAGAAAATAAGAAAGCACTGACATTCAGGCTCTGAGTCTGAAGAAGGGTCCTAACACTGAAACATCGTCTATTCATTCCCTCTACAATTGCTGCCTGACGCACTGAGTTCCTCCTGCAATTTGTGTCATGCACTGACACATTGGTCAAGCAGTCCTTTAGATAATTCACTGAAGCAGTGATAATCACAATGAAAGATTCTGTCTGTGTGCAGCATGCCAGAGCAGTGTAGGAAATCACTGAGTAATTCCCCTTTCAAACAAGCTTGGTGGCTGCAATACTGCACAACAAAGATTGATTCTGTACACATTTTTTTGAAGTCATTATTCTTCATTCACAGCAATTTTACTGAGAAATTCTTCAACTTTTGGGGGGAGAGGTAGTTGTGCCTAATTCCTCTTCTTTAAACTGTTTTCAGTATAGCTGTTGTACAGACGATATGCCGACCATTTATCCGGCAAAATCTCTGTCTCCAAATCATTGTGATCACTGACTCCAGAAAGTGACTGACTGAAGAAGACATTGTGATATACTAACATGCACAGAACACTGGTGTTAACAACACTAATTTATGAGGACCTTTTTCAGGATAATGGGTCCATGCCCCTTTAAACAGATGCCCCTGCCTTGAGCTATTTAAGTTATTTCCTGTGCTTAATTGTTATCATTGTTGGAGCCTCCTATTGTAGATCACTTCAGGTTGTAAAGGAGCCATTCTCCTTGATTCTTATTCACTTCTACAGAAGTTCCAGGTGGGGAACCAAGATTACCTGAAATCTTAATTTGACAGATTCTAACAAGTATGGTCACAATTTTATGCATTGAATAACATCTCCCACCTACTTTGTTTAATTAAACAAATAGGGGGAGAGCAAGGAAAGAGTAATTTAACCCACTGTAGGTTTTTCTTTTCTTTTTAAAGAACGCCAAATGAAAATTTGCATCAGATAACTCGAGGAGGGAAGACAAAAGTGTTTGATATCGCGGAAGCCAAAATTCCTCAATTATAGTCCTTGCAAATAAAAAAAACATTCAGATCAATGTGAGTAATTTGATTCCTCTTTTATTAGTTTATTGAATTAAGTTTCGTTCATAAAGGATTCTGAATCACAAAGGTGTCTGGAACCTCAAAGGAAGGCAATTTTGATTGAAATGTCACAAGCATTGATGCATTTTGGATAAAAGACAGAACCTTTGCTGATTAAAAATTGTACTCGCCCACACCGCTATGTTTAAAGGTTGCTTCTGGTTACTCCCCACCCACCTTGCCTCTTCCCACCCCACTTGACTTAATTTTTGAAACAGGAAAATGTTCGTAAATATTGCAGTCTGGTGACAAATGACTCAACCTGTTGCATTTATTGTAGTTTACTCAATCTCCACCCCCATCCTCTCTCTTATCTGTGATCATGGGTCCTATCGACTTCCTGCAGTAATGAAAACATAATGTTTTAATTAAAATGCACTGAAGGCTACAGCAGTGATATCCACAAAAGTGATGCTGTTTCTCTACAAAACAGATGTCTGTGGATTTTAACATGAGACATATTGTAGGAATTTGGCCTTGTTTGTAACTTGGACTCTACTTTCTAATTATTTGATTGTACTAAATTTGTAAAATGTATAATATTGAAAGACCGTTATTGCAGCTCACATCAGACGTTGCACATTAAAGTAGACCAAAGATAGACACAACATGCTGGAGCATTTCAGCGGATCAGGCAGCAACTCTGGAGAAAAAGAATAGGTGACGTTTCGGGTCGAGACCCTCCTTCAGACCTCTACCCGAAACGTCACCTATTCCTTTTCTCCAGAGATGCTGCCTGATTTGCTGAGTTACTCCAGCATTTTGTGTCTATCTTTGATGAAAACCAGCATCTACAGATCCTTCCTACACATCAAAGTAGGCCATTCAGTCCAAAGGATCTGCACTAGTATTCTGTTCAACTTGAGATACATTTGGTTCTACTTCATCAAGCAATCATTTAATAAAAATTACCATCATAGGTCAAAATGGAGACTGACTTGATAATTTATTCCTTACAAAAATAAATATTGCTGTCCCTTTGAAAGTGCTGCCATTATATTAGATTGGCATAAGAAAATAACTGCAGATGCTGGTACAAATCGATTTATTCACAAAATGCTGGAGTAACTCAGCAGGTCAGGCAGCATCTCGGGAGAGAAGGAATGGGTGACGTTTCGGCACGAGACCCTTCTTCAGTCTGAAGAAGAGTCTCGACCCGAAACGTCACCCATTCCTTCTCTCCTGAGATGCTGCCTGACCTGCTGAGTTATATTAGATTGGCACCTCCACAAGGCTCGAAGAGCTGCTGCTGTCTCTGCAATGTTGGAGACCTGGGTTCAGTCTTGACCATGGGTGATGATAGACACAACATGCTGGAGTAACTCAGCGGGACAGAAAGTATCTCATGGAGAGAAGGAATGGGTGATATTTTTGGATCGAAACCCTTCTTCAGACTGATGTCAGGGGAGAGGATACTTTGATAAGGAAGTTTTAGGTGTGAAAACAGGACAAAGGGAATTGAGATCAAGGAAAATGTAGAATAGGCCATTGTTAGCAGGGAGAAGGTACCAATAAAACAGAGATAAACTAGTCGGAGACAGTAGGACTGGTCGGAGAACTGGGAAGGGGGAGGGATGGAGAAGGAAAGCAAGGGTTATTTGAAGTTAGAGAAGTCAATGTTCATACCACTGGGTGCTGTTCCTCCAATTTGGGCTGGGCCTCACTCTGACAATGGAGGAGGCCCAGGACAGATATATGTGTGGAATTTGCATGTCCTCCATGTGACTGCATGGGTTTTCTCTGGTTATCCATAATCCTCCCTTGTCCCAAAGATGTGAAGGTTGGAAGGTTAATTGGCTTGTGCAAATTGCATCTAATCTGCAGGTGAATGGGAAGAATAAAATAATGGGTTTAGTGTAAGATTCGTATAATTGGGTGTTTGATGGTCAGCACAGATTTAATGGGCTGAAGGGTTGTTTCCGTGTTGTATCTCATGAGGTTTGATGCTGTGCAATTTTTGGATTTGGATGTGATTTACTTTAAACATTGGGAATAATATTGGTCACTAATCATTCAGTCACTAGTCATTCAGTGCATGGACCAGGCTTTCGTAGATCCGAGTTGCAATTGAATAAGGATGGGTGTGACCCCGACCATCTCTTGTAAAACATGCAAAACAGTGCGCTGGACCACTGCAGCTGTTGTGTGATCAATACTTAATCAATCACGGCAAATGATTGTCCAGCCAAGTACCCATGTCAAGGGCAGCGATCCAAGTCATTACT
This sequence comes from Rhinoraja longicauda, assembly GCF_053455715.1. Lineage (NCBI taxonomy): Eukaryota > Metazoa > Chordata > Chondrichthyes > Rajiformes > Arhynchobatidae > Rhinoraja > Rhinoraja longicauda. Next base: position 26,940,675 of record NC_135959.1, on the reverse strand, counting down.
GAATCCATACAAGTAGCCAAAATGATATGGGAAGTTCCAGCCTCCGGATGTTGCATACTGTGGTGCTGCAAATATAGAAAAGAAACTTCATCAGGATGGATTAGTGACAGAATATATCTCCGTTTGGATTAGCTGTGACTGACTGTTGTGATATTTATATAAGTGGCTTTCCTTCTGACGCACTTTTAGATATGTGGTAATTTGCGCCGTGATGGGAATAACAGAGCTGGAGAAAGGTCATGTGTTTTGTCTTCAGATTTATGTGGGGAGAAATTTCTCCTTGTACTTATTAACCCCACGGGCAAATGTATAAATGTACTTTGACTTTCTCTGTGAAATAAACCAAAATCAGAGAACAAAAAATGGTCACCATTCTCAATTTAGTTTGTTTAGTATAAGTTCAACAAAGTATTATTTCATTCAACATAGTGCTATAATAGTATACCTTTTATCTTCAAAGAATCTATTGTGTAGACTTTAGAGATACTTTGTGGAATCAGACCCTTCGGCCCATCAGCGATCATCCTGTACGCTAGCACTATCCTACATTAGGGGCAATTTACAATTTTTTTTACAGAAGCCAATTAGCCTACAAACCTGTACATCTTTGGAGTGTGGGAGGAAACCGGAACACCCAGAGGGAACCCACGCGTGAATGTGTAAACTCCATACAGACAGCATCCGTAGTCAGGATTGAACCCAGGCCTCTGGCGCTGGAAGGCAGCAACTCTACCGCTGCACTATTGTGCCATCCTGTTATTCCAAATATATTGACAGCTCATTATTACTTTCTCTAAGTAATGGTTCCTCATATTAGTCAGATGCAATGGGCTATTTCGCAGGGAGATAGCATCCCAGTACTTTTTGGACTGGTGCCAGCGGAACCGCCTCCGGATCAACGCGGGGAAAACCAGGGAGATGGTGGTGGATTTCCGCAGGCGCAGTCACGTCCCCCTGACACCGGTGAACATCCAGGGAATGGACATCGGGAGGGTGGACTCTTATAAGTACCTGGGTGTTTACCTTAACAATAAACTTGACTGGACCGAAAATATCAATGCACTGTACAAAATGGGCCAGAGCAGACTTTACCTGCTGAGGAGACTCAGGTCCTTTGGAGTGCAGGGGGCACTCCTGAGGACCTTCTACAACACTGTGGTGGCATCAGCCATTTTCTATGGAGTGGTCTGCTGGAGCAGGTGCATCTCAGTAGCCAAGGGGAAGAGACTTGACAAGCTGATCAGGAAGGCCAGCTCTGTCCTGGGTTGCCCCCTCGACTCGGTACAGGCGGTGGGAGAGAGGAGGATGATGGCAAAGATAACATCGCTGCTGGACAACAACTCCCACCCCACGCAGGACACTGTCACTGCACTGAGAGGCTCCTTCAGTGACAGACTCCCAGCATATCAGTCAACTGACCAGTCAACAGTAACAGTAAAGAAAACACACAGTAAATGATGACTTTATTATTTGATGATGACTTTATAAATGATATCTTTATTATTTATTTATAATGAATGTCTCTTGCTATCCACTTTGCTGCTGTAACACTGCAAATTTCCCCGGTGTGGAATAAATAAAGGAATATATTATTATTATTATTAGTTGAGGTTACGAGATAATAAGCAAGAGGCCCACTTAAAATGCTAGTTGATATCTCTTGCTCCCCTGTCATGGGAACTAAAGTTAATAGTATTGCCTTCAGGTTATCTTTGACTAAGATTGATTAGTTCAGATCCTAGATATTACTGATCAGTGTTGGAGTGCCTCCATAATATTCATAATTTACTCTAATATTCATATATAGGGCCTTTAACGCTGTTGCCATCTTCAGGAGCTTTGCAAGAGAGTTGTCAAACAAACATTGACGCCAAAACCCTTCAGGAGGTAACAGAGCAGACGACCAGCTACTTGGTCAAGAAAGCAGGTGTAAACACTAACATAACGATAGGTAGATGGTATTGAGAAAATTCCAAATCTGGGGCCTTGGGAGTTGGAAGTTCAGAGTAATTGAATTTGGGAATGAACAGGGTGCAAGTTTGTTCTGGCATCCTAAGATCTTATGAGGACATACACAAAAAGCTTGAGTAACTCAGCGGGACAGGCAGCAACTCTGGAGAGAAGGAATGTGTGACGTTTCGGGTCGAGTCTACTTCTGAACAACAGCTGCACTGAAAGTTCTGATCACTGCCAAAAGAATGGTCATTAATCACAACAACATCGACATTATTTAAAGTATATCTGGCATCAGATAACAGTTCAAATTCAGTAGAAATCAAATTCAAAGGAAAGGTAATTTTTTTAGATGTGGAAATTTGAACCAAGTTAACCTTTCCCTCCTCTCAGATATTTAATCTTAGAATGATCTGGATTACCACAAAGATAACTGGAGCAAGTTTCCTTTAAGGTTTTTTAAAAATAGCAAAACAAGCTGTAGGCTGCGTCATGTCTTATTTGGAAATATGTTTTTTGTGTCTGATACATAGACAATAGGTGCAGGAGTAGGCCATTTGCCCCTTCGAGCCAGAACCACCATTCAATGTGATCATGGCTGATCATCCACATCAGTACCCCGTTCCTGCCTTCTCCCCATACCCCTTGATTCCTCAAGCCCTAAGAGCTCTATCTAATATCTTTTAAATGCATCCAGTGAATCGGCTTCCACTGCTTTCTGAGGCAGAGAATTCCACAAATTCACAATTCTCTGTGTGAATTTTTTTTTCCTCATCTCAGTTCTAAATGGCCTACCCCTTATTCTTAACCTGTGGTCCCTGGTTCTGGACTACCCCAACATCGGGAACATGTTTCCTGCATCTAGCGTGTCCAATCCCTTAATAATTTTATATGTTTCTATAAGATCCCCTCTCATCCTTCTAAATTCCAGAGAACACAAGCCCAGTCGCTCCATTCTTTCAATATATGACATTCCCGCCATCCTGGGAATTAACCATGTGACCTACGCTGCACTCCCTCAATAGCAAGAATGTCCTTCCTCAAATTAGGAGACCAAAACTGCACACAATACTCCAGGTGTGGTGTCACTAGGGCCCTGTACAACGGCAAAAGGACCTATTTGCTCCTATACTCAACTCCTCTCTTTATGAAGGCCAACATGCCATTAGCTTTCTTCACTGCCTGTTATACCTGTATGCTTACTTTCATTGACTGATGTACTAGGATACCCAGGCCTCGTTGTACTTCCCCTTTTCCTAACCTGACACCATTCAGATAATAATCTGCCTTCCCGTTCTTGCCTCCAAAGTGATAACCTCACATTTTTCCACATTATACTGCATCTGCCATGCATCTGCCTACTAACTCAACCTGTCCAAGTCACTCTGCATCCTCAAAGAATCCTCTTCACAGTTCACACTGCCACCCAGTTTTGTGTCATCTGCAAAATTGCTAATGTTACTTTTAATTCCTTCATCTAAATCATGAATGTATATTGTAAATAGCTGTGGTCCCAGCACCGAGCCTTGCAGCACCCCACTTGTCACTGCCTGCCATTCTGAAAGTGACCCCTTAATCCCTACTCTTTGTTTCCTGTATGCCAATCAATTTTCTATCCATGTCAATACCCTACCCCCAAAACCATGTGCTCTAATTTTGCGCACTAATCTCCTGTGTCGGACCTTATCAAAGGCTTTCTGAAAGTCCAGGTACACTATATCCACTGGCTCTCCTTTCTCCATTTTACTTGTTACATCCTCAAAAAATTCCAGATTTGTCAAGCATGATTTCACCTTAGTAAATTCATGCTGACTTGGACCAATCCTGTTACTGCTATCCAAATGCGCCGCTATTACATCTTTGATAATCGACTCCAGCATCTTCCCCACCACTGATGATTCCCTGCTTTCTCACTCCCTCCTTTCTTGAAAAGTGGAAAGATATTAGCGACCCTCCAATCCACAGGAACTGATCTAGAATCTATAGAACATTGGAAAATGATCAGCAATGCATCCACAATTTCTAGAGCCTCATCCTTGAGTACCCTGGGATGCAGACCATCAGGCCCTGGGTATTTGTCAGCCTTCAGTCTCATCAGTCTACCCAACACCATTTCCTGACAAATGTGAATTTCCTTCAGTTCCTCCGTCACCCTAGGTCCTCCGTCCCCTAGTACATCTGGGAGATTGTTTGTGTCTTCCTTAGTGAAGACAGAACCAAAGTACCTGTTCAACTCGTCTGCCATTTCCTTGTTCCCCATAATAAATTCACCTGCTTCTGTCTTCAAGGGACCCACATTTGTCTTAACTAATTTTTTTTTCTCTTCACATATCTAAAGAAGCTTTTATTATCCTCCTTTTATTCGTGGCTAGCTTACCTTCATACTTCATCTTTTCTCCCCATATTGTCTTTTTAGTTACCTTCTGTTGATCTTTAAAAGTTGCCCAATCCTCTGGCTTCCCGCTCATCTTTGCTATGTCTTCTCTTTTATTTTTATACTGTCCTTGCCTTCCCTTGTCAGCTACGGTCGCCTCTTACTCCCCCTAGAATCTTTCTTCCTTTTTGGAATGAAATGACCCTGCATCTTCTGGAATATTCCCAGAAACACCTGCCATTGCTGTTCCACCATCATTCCTGCTAGGATCCTTTTCCAGTCAACTTTGGCCAGGTCCTCCCTCATGCCATCATAGACCCCTTTATTCAACTGCAATACTGACACTTCCGATTTTACCTTCTCCCTCTCAAATTGCAGATTAAAACTTATTATGTTATGGTCTCTCCCTCCTAATGGTTCCTTTAGTTTGAGTTCCCTTATCAAATCTGATTTATTACACAAAACTAATTCTAGAATTGCCTTCTCCCTCGTAGGCTCCAGAATAAGCTGCTCTAAGAATCCATCTCGGAGGCACTCTACAAACTCCCTTTCTTGGGGTTCAGTACCAACCTGATTTTCCCAGTCTACCTGCATGTTAAAATCTCCCATAACCACCGTAGCATTACCTTTGTTACATGCTAATTTTAACTCCTGATGCAATTTGCACCCTATCTTCAGGCTACTGTTTGGGGGCATGCGGATAACTCTCATTAGGGTCTTTTTACCCTTATAATTTCTCAGTTCTATCCACAATGACTCTACATCTTCTGATTCTATGTCACCCCTCTCAAGGGACTGAATTTCATTCCTTACCAACAGAGCCACCTCTGGTGAAGTGAATAAGATTAATTCTTGGAAATGGCTCTCTGTCTGTGGAATCGAGGCCCAGCAGATAAAGCTCTCTCTCGCCTAAGTCAACAAGAAGAACAAAAGCTTCCTCTTCCCCCCCCCCCCTCCTTTTCCCCTCCCCCACCCTTGTTGTACTGCCATTTCCACTGGTCGTATCCTTGTATCTATCTCTCTTGTTACCCAGCCAACAATGGGCCATTATGGGCTCCTCCCTTCCTGAGGTCATCTGTTGCCGACCCTGATTTGTTCTCTGAGCCTTTCTCTCCTCCAATTTATACCCCCCCCCCCCCCCCCCCCCCACCTCTACTTTCAGTCTGAAGGGTTCCAACCTGAAACATCACCTATTCTTTTTACCTAAGCTTCAGTCTCACAGAAACTCCTATTCTGTCAGCTGCTCAGTGCCCCTTCTGACTGAGATGGACAACTAAGGTTGCCAAAGTTCCATACAATCAGAAGGTATTAATTAATTGCCCTAGGTAAAAGGTTCCAATTCAGGGTAAAAGGTTCGATGTGTGCCACCCATTTACTTCACCTTGGTTCCTTGAAGCAAGGTACGATGCGATACGATAGAACTTTATTTATCCCAGGAGGGAAATTGATCTGCCAACAGTCATAAAACACAAGATACATGTAACATGTGGAAAGGCTTGGGGGTGTGCAAAGATTGGGGAGGGGAGGGGAGTCTGTCACAGTCTACCCCACAACAGAAGGGGGAGGAGCTGTAAAGTTTGATAGCCACAGGGAAGAAGGATCTTCCCTGAAGAAGGATCTTCCCTGAAGAAGGATCTCCTGTGGCGTTCTGTCCTGCATCTTGGTGGAACAGAGGGAAGCCAGCCCTTGTAGAGAAGCTTTCTGCTAAAAGTTATTAAATACAGAAGGTCATTCAAGGTAGTGATCTGACTGCAGGAGCACTGTGGTTATGTGACTGGAGTAACAATGCAGAGACCTGGAATGCTCTACCAGATACTCATTCATATCTCGGTACAGCAACAAGGGAGTTTATATTCAATGTATTAAATACATTTTGAATTGAAGAGTTATGTTGACCGTGGACCCTCTGGATTGTCTTGTCTGATTCACTAATGCCTTTGGGGAAATAAATATGCTGTTCCTCACAGAAGAAAATAGAACAGAAACCAGATTATGCTGGATGTGCAGCAATCACCTGCTTACTGTGACGCTGCAGAAAACAGATTCATTATAGCACCCCCGATCCATCAGTTTGAGCACTTGCTGTGCTTTATGGAAGATACCTATGTGTTATGAATTGCCTCAGGTTTCCGCGCGGAGAGGCTTCCTGTGGTCGGAGATAGGAGAGCCAGGCCAAGCGATGTGGGTCATTGCTGAGGATCATGTGCTGGCAAACCACCGAGATCCTTGGTGGTGATGGACCCTGGTGTCCCCCATTCTCTTGGTTAGGATACAGAAGTTCAAAGACCAAGCACAAACATTGAGCTGGTTGGTATCAAAGTACCCCCCAGCGATGGGGAAATCCCCTTTTAATTTCCAATCCAGATTACATAAATAAGATGAGCAAATTTCACATATCTCACATATCTACTTGAAGCAAGAAAGCAGGATTATGTATTTAATTGCAAATAAAATAAATAAAAACACTGCTTAATGCACACACTTCTTCTCATAAATATTTAGATAGCCAACTATTTAGAATTATGCTTGGGGATAATTTTGCAAGTAACATGGTGCGAGCAGGGATTGTTTGATAAATCTACTACTCGTGGAAGTTTGGCTACCTGGGAGCTCATCTGCCAATTAGTGCGGGTGCAAGGGGTTATGGGGAGAAGACAGGAGAATGGGGTTCAGAGGGAAGGATAAAGCAGCCATGGTTGAATGATGGAGTAGACTTGATGGGCAGAATGGCCTAATTCTGCTCCAATAACTTGTGAGCGTAGGAACAAATAAACCATTTATATGGGACATAGATTTCACATGTTGAGTACATTATATTCCACGCCTTTTTTTCTGATCATGCTAATGTGAGTGGGATGTAAAGGGTCCAGAAGAGGTTTACAAGAATGTTTCCAGGAATGAGTGGGTTAGCATATGATGAGCGTTTGACAGCACTGGGCCTCTACCCGCTGGAGTTTAGATGGTTGCGGAGGGACCTAATTGAAACTTACAGAATAATAAAAGGCATAGATAGGGTGGATGTGGAAAGGATGTTTCCACAGATGGGAGAGTCTAGGAACAGTGGTCAGAGCCCCAGAATTAAAGGGCACTCTTTTAGGAAGGAGATGATGTGGAACTTCTTCCGTCAGAGGGTAGTTAATCTGTGGAACTCATTGCCACAGATAGCTGTGGAGGCCGTCAGTGGATATTTTTATGGCAGAGATAGACAAATTCTTGGATTAGAATGGGTGGCAAGGGTTGTTGGGGGGGGGGAAGGTAGGAAAATGAGATTAGTCGGCAGAGATCAGCCATGATTGAATGGCAGAGTGGACTCGATGGGCTAAATAGCCTAATTCTACTCCTGTTACTTGTGAACTTGTAAATTCAATGCTTTACTGTTGAACATTGAAGTTGCGGATGCAATGTGAGGCCCTGACAGAGGCCGGAATTTTGGGTGTCCTTACGAACTGTAAGAGCCATTGAAGGTTTGCAGGAGCCATGGCTGAGGTTTGTTAAGTAATAACGAATCACATGACGGGGAAAGAGAGCATCATGGTGTCAGCCCAGGGGTCAGTTGACAAAAAAGAGTGGACACTGCTTGGAAATAACAGTCTTTATGTTTAATTAACCTGTTTTTGGATTCATTCTATGTTTTAAAAAAATACATGTGACCTTTACAAAGAAGTGGGCAATTCATTAGTGTTAATAATACATCAGATATCAAAGGATAGTGAGTTATTGCATTAACAGGAGTGGCATTAAACATACAGGCAATGACATCTGCTAATGTGATCTCCCTGTTTTGCTAATGTGACGGGATTATTGATGCCAGTTAAGATTTGCCAGGAGGAAAACTCATTCACAATATCCTTTAAAAAAAAAAATCTGTCTTACATAGCATAGAAATTAATCTTTGGCTTTCACTCTGCTGTTTCAAAATAAAAGCATTTTTTCTGTGGAACCATTTTGAGAAAGGTCGGTAGAGTTATTCGTGTAACAGATTGATATCAAAAGGCACTAATTGAATACCAAAGGCCTGGCTTCCTGTGACTGTGCCGTATCAAGTCCAAGAAGTTACTTGGGTTATGATAGATAAGAAATTCCATAATTGTACCACCCTTCAGAACTCTTTCAATTTTAATAGCCGAAGCTTTTTACAGCGGATGAAATATCATCAGTGGATTGATGGGAAACTTCTCTAATTAGATGCCAAATAACGGCAATTTAATAGATAGGACATCAGCATTCACAACTCTCACACATACTAAACACTTTTGTTTTCTGATAGGTTTGTTAATATTATGTTCATAAGTCATAGGAGCATAATTAGCCATTTTGCCCATCAAGTCTATTCCGCCATTCAGTCATGGCTGATCTATCTTTCTCTCTCAATTCCATTCTCCTGCCATCTCCCCATAACCCTTGGTACCTTTATTCATCAAGAATCTGTCAGTCTCTGCTTTAAAAATGCCCAAAAACTTGGCCTCCACGGCTGTCTGTGGCAATGAATTCCACAGATTCACCACCCTCTGACTAAAGAAATGTCACTTCATCGCCCTTCTAAAGGTATATCCTTCAGTGAGTACCATTAGTGAGTGGCCATTTTGCTGTGTATCCTTGCCTCTTGTCCAACCCAAAGTTCTTTGAGTCCTAAGGCCTTGCGCTTCAAAATAAAAACTTGGAAAGGATGTTCATGTCCAAGCTAAAATTGGTAACAACCTTGAGCCAACATGGCATATTTATCTCACCCCTTTGTGAACTGCTTGTTTTTAACAGCAATTAAGTTTGCAATCCTCTGATTTTTTTTTTGAAAGCCTGATTTTTACTACAACAGGGGGTTAGTCTAGAATTTTGTTAAAAATAGTTGTATCTTGTGTAGCGTACTAATTGTCACTTGAAGTTCTTTAATGCATTTTATGTTCAGTAGACCAGGTGAGAAAAAAATTACTTGCACTCCAGATTTGCATTCATGCAAGGAATCAACATTATTAAATAAAGCAAAAACCAAATCGCTGGAGGAACTCAGTGGGCCAGGCAGCATTTATGGAGGGAAATGGACTGGCAGACACTGAAGAAGGGCTTCGACCTGAAACGTCACCCATTCCTTCTCTCCAGAGATGCTGCCTCTCCCGCTGAGATACTCCAGCAATTTGTGTCTATATCTTTGGTGTAAACCAGCATCTGCAGTTCCATCCTACACGATGCCAATTCAATGCAGGACCCTTCTTCAGACTGATGGAGTAGAGTGGCGATAGCTGGTAGAAAGTGGTGAGTGAAGGGGTGGGGGAAGGCCTAGCAGGTGATAGGTGGATTCAGGTGAGGATCAACCCCTCCTTGTTTGGAATCAGTTGGATCAGTCATGTTGTGCTGCAAGTTCAAAGTAAGTTGGGACTTCAGTTTTCTTTGCTTGGATAGCATATGCGTTTTATTGTAAAACACCTCCTAACTTGGAAGATTCCAGCATTGTTCAATCTTCCATTGTGGAGTTGTTAAGCAAAGGCTTCCTGGTATGATCTGCGATTGTGCCTTGGTACTCTTCAACCAAATCCCATTACGCATCACTCCTTGTGCAGACCACAAATGTCAGTTTAGAGATCTTGAGTGCTTGCGATCTTCCAGTGTTTTGTTTCTTTGTTCCAGATTCCAGCATGTATAGTCTCTTTTGTCTCCACATTAATAATCACCCATCTCTATTGCTAAATGAGAAAATAATTTAGATTTAGATTTTAGATTTAGAGATAGAGCGCGGGAACAGGCCCTTCGGCCCACCGAGTCCGCGCCGCCCAGTGATCCCCGCACATTAACACTATCCTACACACTAGGGACAATTTTTACATTTACCCAGTCAATTAACCTACATACCTGTACGTCTTTGGAGTGTGGGAGGAAACCGAAGATCTTGGAGAAAACCCACGCAGGTCACGGGGAGAACGTACAAACTCCGTACAGACGGCGCCCGTAGTCAGTATCAAACCCGAGTCTCTGGCGCTGCATTCGCTGTAAGGCAGCAACTCTACCGCTGCGCCACCGTGCCGCCCTGTCAAGAGTACATTCCTCATCCCAATGGCTAAATTAAGTCATGCAAGTCCTTCGGGATTGATGCACTCAATTTACAGACAGGCAGTTTCAACCCAATGAAGCTTGGAAGATTGAATGAATGCTCAAGCTGAGAAGGATCTTGTGAATGACCCAACGCAGACATTCTTTGCTTTAATTTCCCACATATGTTGTGGATAATTCTAAACTGCATCCATTCAGACAAAAATCCCTGTGTATTATCTCTTGGCTTCATCCTGTAGCAGATTGCAGGAGATCCATTTATAATTTTGGACACTGCAGGATGATCATAGGGAGCTGGCAGCCCATTTTGTAATGAAGAGGAAATTGAGCCCCTGACTTCCGATTCCTTTCTTTGGCCCACCAAACAAACTGTTGAAAATCCCACCGATCGTAATGCTTCATCAACGCTGTGGGTAATACATTTGTCAGAAACCGGAAAAGACAAATAGCGCGCAGATGTTCCACACCAACTTAAAACCTTTATATATCACATTTAGCAAAATTCTGCCTCCGTCAATGTAGCATGCCAATGGCCGAAGAATGCCAGGTGTTTGGTGAACAACGTTCAAAGGCTCTCTTCCCACAGTGATACCAAAGTAGACATGGCAATGCTCTGATAGAGGGCATTGCAGACCTCTTTGGGTAACTAAATGAGAGTGATGGAAAGTGAAGGTGAAGTTTAAAACAACCTGCACTAGCATATAAGATGCCAGTACATTCTTAACACCAGCTCTTCCCAAGACCTGATCAAAAGGTGCTGTGCTTTTTGATGGTGAGAAGAAACTGTTGTAAAAATATTGATTATCAAGTCTGTCAGGGTCCTTATAAAAGTCGTACTTTCTGCTTTGACTATCTGTTGATTTAGATGGGAGGACAACTGATTAATTAGGGCACCAGATTGCTCTGATAAAGCGCATTGGCTGTGAAGGGACAATTCCACCTTTGTAACTGTTGGAGGAAGGACCTGAGGGTGGGAGAGTGAGGGTGGGGAGACTGGGGGTGGGTGGGGGGGGGGGGGGGGGGGGGAGTGATTGGAAGAGGAGTAATGCTCTTTTGTGAGCAGGTAGAATTGAATGCAGTTCATTATTTTCTTGGTCACAAGTGCTGTTGCAATTGAATAAAGGTCAGAGAGTGGCTGAAGCTGAACGAGCCAGCGAGCCAAGAATACCATCATATCCATGAGCTGGAGTCATTAAAGGGTCAGCCAGCTTCAATCTCAGTTGCTCGAGTAATCTTAGCCAAGGATTCTGGGATTAATGAATACTAGATGTCACATCCTGAAACCATTTATAGACCTTCAGTTTTAAAAAAACCAATGTTGGCTCTCAGATATCAGTGACATTTTTCCCCATACTATACTTTACGTTCACTCATGGCTAATTAGTCTTGCCACCAGTATTGGAAAAATCCGGATGCATGTTGTTTTTAAAGAAATCCCATTCTAAAACTTATTTTTAGCAGTTCAGTTACTTTTTTTTCTTACCGATTTCTTTTGTCAGTGAAAATCTGGAAAATTGTTGTACAAGTGTATTTTAGAATTAGGAAGTAGGGGTAGTATCTGAGATTTGAAAAAAAGCATTTTTGGTCTCCATAGATCTCATTACTGAATGGCACTATTGTAATTTTCCCACTTTGAAGTGCAGTTCTCAAAATGTTTAATCTGCTTCTTTCATTTGTGCCCTGGTTTCTGAATCATTTGTCCTCTGTGGTTCCACAGTTCACTAGACTGACAGGTACAAATCCCAGTGGAGTGAGTAGGCGAGTGAGTTCCAATCTGCAGCATCTTTGAAGAAGGCAATCTGAGAAAAGAAAATATAATTAAGACCCTCTGACAAACTAAACCATGTGATTTTTGCCAGTTTTGATTAAACAACCTAATGTTAACAATGGCAACATCTGTGGTGTCACAAAAAGTTGGAGTAACTCAGCGGTCAGGCAGCATATCAGGAGAGAAGGAATGGGTGACGTTTCGGGTCGAGACCCTTCTTCCGACTGATGTCAGGGGAGGGGGCAGGATAAAGAAAGGATGTAGTTGGAGACAGGAAGACAGTGGGAGAACTGGGAAGGGGGAGGGGAAAGAGAGGGACAGAGGTGCTATCTAAAGTTAGAGAAATCAATGTTCATACCGCTGGGGTGTAAGCTGCCCAAGCAAAATATGAGGTGCTGTTCCTCCAATTTGCAGTGGGCCTCACTATGACACTGGAGGAGGCCCATGAGGCCCATGGCAATATCTGTAGTCATTTAATCTGTTAAATTGCTGGTTATCCACAAATATTGCCTGCATCTGTTTAACACAGAGGTTTCATCTATAACATGGAAACACATTAAGGTGCTTCAGAGAGAGCACAAACAAAAATTGATGATAAACCATGTAATGAGGTAATATTGGAGATGAATGTACATGTTCAGTTTTAAAGAAGCATCTCAAAGATAAATGCAATAAATGTTAACATTATATTAATGACATTTAATATTTAACACATACATATGGTATCTATGTGTAAACATAGTATTCTGCAAACAATATAATACCAAAAAAAAGTTCAGTATATATATGTGTTTTTTGTTATCATATTGTTTGCAAAATGCTATGTTTACATATTCTGTTGTGCTGCTTCAAGTAAGAATTTCATTGTTCTGTCTGGGACCTATGGCAGTAAAACAATTTTGACTCCATCAGATGTGGACATCACTGGTAATGCTGGCAATAATGGGTTAAGGAAAGAATTCTGAAGTCATAAGGAATCGGAATAGAATTAGGCCATTCGGACCATCAAGTCTACTCCACCATTCAATTATGGCTGATCTATCTCTCTCTCCTAACCCCATTCTCCTGCCTTCTCACCATAACCTCTGACATCTGTACTATTCTAGAATTTATCTACCTCTGCCTTAACAATATCCACTGACTTGACTTCCACAGCCTTCTGTGGCAAAGAACTCCACAGATTCAACACCCTCTGACTACATAAATTTCTCCTCATCCCCTTCCTAAAAGAACGTCCTTTAATTCTGAGGCGATGACCTGTAGTCCTAGACTCTCCCACTAGTGAAAACATCCTCTCCAAACCCACTCTATCCAATTGCTTCACTATTCAGTATGTTTCAATGAGGTCCCCCCTCAGTCTTCTAAACTCCAGCAAGTATAGGCCCAGTGCCGACAAACGCTCATCATAGGTTAACCTACCTACAGAGTTCGCCATCTGAAGGCATGACCGTAAATTCTTGCATGATTAAATTCAGAGATAAGTAAGAGGCCAGAGGGAGAGAAGGTCCTATAGGGATGGAGGAAGTTACAGGGAGCAGCAATGGGCAGTATAAGTTTTAAAGTTTCAAAATAATATAACTGAGAATCAATCTATCAGAATGCACAGAAAAGTTTGGTGAATGGGACACGATATGAGTTAGGAAATTGATAATTTTATTCAGCTGATAGACTCTTGGCGCTTGATTTCTTTAACTGTAGAAACAAGGAACTGCATATGCTGGTTTACTAAGGAAAGACACAAATTGCTGGAGTAACTCAGCGAGTCAGGCAGGCATCCCTGGTCGAAAAGTCACCTATCCGTGTTCTCCAGAGCTGCTGCCTGACCTGCTGAGTTACTCCAGCAATTTGTGATTTCCTGAACTGTAGTTCTTGGTTGAGATGGATAGATTAAATGAAATCTTTTTGCAGGCTGTGTAAGGAAGAATAAAATGAGGGAAGATAGAGTGGAAGGATGGGAGGATAGGTACCCTACATTTCTAAAGCACTCTATGGTTGTGGTCATTCAGCAGTGGATTAGCTTTATCTGTAGCTACACACAGTAGGTGTTTGCTTACAGTAAGGCTAACCTTACAGTAAGGTTCCAAAAACCAAACCCAAGAACTAGGTTTTCTTTTTGTGTGGTGTACCAAGATGGCTTCCATAATCTCTGAATCAAGCCATTTTACAATCTGTCTTTGAGATCTCATTTTGTGCCTCATCCGACAAGCCATGGCAGCAGCAACAACTCATCCTTCCCTTGGTACAGCACAGAAGGTCACAGAGTAAAGCAAGCAGAGCGGTTCATGTGGCAGGCAATTAGAAAGTCAAAGGCACGATGAGACCTTTACCAGACATAGGAAGGGAGGTGGTGAACCCGATGCTTCTACATGCGGAAAAACAAAGGAAATATTCTGGACGTCAGTCAGAGTCTGTAGAGAGGAATACATAATTAATGCTTTGGATCAATGACTCTGCATGACACTAGTATGAAGAAGGGTTACAACCAGAAATGTCACACATTCCTTCTCCCCAGAGATACTGCCTGTCCCACTGAGTTACTCCAGCTTTTTGTGTCTACTGTATCTTCGGTTTAAACCAGCATCTGCAGTTCCTTCCTGCACACCTTGTATCAGAACTGGGAAAGGTTAAACGAGTTTGAGGGAGCAAGGAAAAGGGATGGTTTAGGAGGATCATACTCATAAGATCATAAGTGATAGGAGTAGAATTAGCCCATTTAGCCCATCAAGTCTTCTCCACCATTCAATCATGGCTGATCTTTCCTCCACATGACTTTGCCTCCACAGCCTTCTGTGGCAAAGAAATCAAAAGAAAGGGAAAGGTCTATGAAAGGTGGGAGATTGGGGAGATTAAATGGGGAAAGGGATGATGATGTAATACACTCTTTCACTGCGCATCATCATTCCCTTTTTACATTGAATCGTTTCTGCATTCAGATCCTTTTATTCTCTCCTCCCCTTCCTCTGCATCTCAAAACATGCTTACCTCTTACTTTCTCCTGCTCTGAATTGAAATGTTAGTCTGGCTTCTTTTTCCACAGATGCTGCTTGATCTGCTGAGCATTTGACAGTGAGAACTATCGCAGATTCAGCCAGATTCTGAGTAAGTGGCTTTCATTCACACTGCCAACATTTATTATTTTAGCAAACCGACTTGAAACAGAAAAGATAACTCTTGATGAATGAGTACAGGAGCTGATTTAGGTTACAGAGGTAGGTGTGTGAGACTGAGACCAGTTCAAACTGCTGATGAAGGTGTTTTTTGAGACAGAAGTACATTTAGGTAGCTGGGGGGGGAGGGGGGGGGGGGGAGGGGAGGGAGGTAGGGGTGGAGCACTGTAGATTGGCTGTTCTGCTTTCCCAAGATAGAAGATCAGAACTGATGTCAAGCAACCTCGTAAAGAACAGAATCATTTTCTCTTAACTCCCGACTGCAGCAGCTGGCATTTGGTGACGGGTGAAACTTATGATCATGTGGTTTTCAAAGGGCAGGTTGCAAGCACGCTAACTGATATGTGATGTTCAAGCTATTAAGCTCCCACATACTGTTGGAGATTATTGATCCATTCAACATCGTGTTCTGGTGTGCTTCTGAGAAACCTTGAAACTGGAAGCAGGAATTAATGTTGCCATGTTGGTGAGTATGCATGTGTGTGATTGTTGCAAAACAACTCACATAGCAATTTTCCTTATTGTTGCCAGTCATCTGCGGCAGTGTTGGTTACAGTCTGAGATGGAAGACTTTGAAGATAGGATTCAGGTTTAGGTTACAGAGGTAGGCGTGGTGCAGTGCAGAATGGATGTGGGAAGTATTTTCCCAATTATAGGCAAATCTAGAATTAAAGACTACTTTAAAAATTAAGAGGTAGACGATGATTTTTAGTCGAGGTACACATTAAGGCAGACAAATTATTTTTTTTCTCTCTCTCTTGGAGGATCATGATCTTTTGGAGTTTCTAACATTGTTTTCAAGGCAGAGGTAGATAGCTGCCTGAGGTGCAAGGGAGGAATAAAATGGGTCACGAGGGCTGGATGGGAATGCAGAGTTGAGACTACAATCTGGTCCCAGCCCTGTCTGATTGAAAGGCAGAGCAAGCTTGAGCAGCTACTTCTAACCTGGATATGTGTGTATGCTTGTGTATCCCAATTCCATTCCAAATGCCGGAGTACAAAAACTTGGTGTGGGTACCGAGGGTCTGTTATGCTGTCAGTGATTATCTCTGAAAACAACCCCAAAGTGTAATTCTAAGGAACACAGTGCCTGGTTAATGTTTTTCCCTTGCTCAATATTACATCAAGAAAGATAGATTATTTAATCATTGCGCTGCCTTGGCAAGGCCACGAGTATAATCAAGGACGAGTCTCACCCCAGACCCTCTCCTCCCCTCTCCCATTAGGCAAGAGATACAGAACTGTGTAAACTCATGCCTCCAGATTCAGGGACAGTTTCTACCTGGCTGTTATCAAGCAACTGAACCATCCTATCACCAACTAGACAGCGATCCTGAAGTACCTTCTACCACATTGGAGGACTCTTTTTAATCTGATTTTTCTGGACTTTTATCTTGCACGAAACATTATTCCCATTATCATGTATCTGTACACTACATGTATAGTCTTTCTGTTGACTGGATAGCACATAACAAAAAGGCTTTTCACTGTACCTCGCTACTCATTACAATAAACGAAACTAAATGTGGGTGCTTGCTGTATACAAATTGGCTGCTGTGTTTCCCACATTAATGCAATGATTGCACTTCAGAAGTACTTCTTTGGGTATAAAGTATTTTGGGACACGTGCTTTAGAAGTGCAAATCTGTTTTTTTTAAATGTTTAGCGACACCGTGAAATGATCACTTCACTTAATATGGTTATTTGAATCGAGCAGTGGGTGCCTGTAAATTATGGGTGCTAAAGATGAAAAATGTCACCACATTTTAGGAAGTCTTCAGATGAGCGTGTGAAGAATTGGAATGTGCGGGGCTGTGGATGAAGAGCTCAGAAGTGGGACGGACCTAAAGAACATTTTTGTCTGGTTGAATAGATGCCTCCTGTGCAGTAAACAGATGCAATTCTACGATTTAAATTTAGGAATATTGCTTTATGAATTACCCCCTGGAGAAGAACTAGAACTGGTGACAATATACAAAGAGTGTCGGTATCTGCACAGGGAAGGTCGGGGGGATAACAGTCGCTTTAAGCACTGTGTATTACTTTAAAGACGGCGAGATCTGATTGATCCAACACTAAAGCAAATTAAGGATCGCGCTATAATGTTTCAGTCAAACTCAATTATCCCAATGAGCAATAAATCTCTTGACTCGGTTCATGTTCAAGTTTTATTTCCTGTCCCTTGTGTGAACCTTTTGCTGGTTTAAATTGCAGACAGTGGCTTCTGCCGATACCTTCCTGTACTCCTGAAACCAGTAAGAATATCAGATTGAGGAAGTCACCCAGCCGAACATGTTGCAGCTTCTCTGCCCCCTCACCCTCTCGTTATTAGTCAGAATTGGTGGTTTAGAAAAGGTCTCGGCCACTGCTGCAGTCTTTTATGGGTAAAGTGTTCTGCATACAAAGGACACTGTTCTTTACAGTGTACTGGGTCCCAGAGAGGCTGGAACCAAAGCTAGGCAATGTCGACATGATGCATGAAATTAGTTCTTCAAACACGAACAAATGGAATTTCTTCCATCCCCAGCAAAAAACCTT
Source organism: Rhinoraja longicauda (assembly GCF_053455715.1). NCBI lineage: Eukaryota > Metazoa > Chordata > Chondrichthyes > Rajiformes > Arhynchobatidae > Rhinoraja > Rhinoraja longicauda. The sequence goes on along the minus strand of NC_135959.1, from coordinate 26,922,836 downwards.
GAGGCTGTTGAAAAATGTGAATGGGAGAATGAAATGTGTTAATGATCCAGCAGATAGAATTGTAATGCAGAGATGCCATGATTTAATTCAAAGGCAAAATGGATTTGAAGGGCTAACTGGCACACTCTTCTTTCAAAACGAATTTAGACACAAAATTAGCGTTTGATGAGCGTTTAACAGCACTGGACCAGAGTTTAGTTTAGAAGGTTGAGGGGAGGACCTCATTAAAACTTACAGAATAATGAAAGGCATAGATAGAGTGGATGTGGAAAGGATGTTTCCACTGGTGGGAGAGTATAGGCCTCAGAATTTAAGGGCGCTTTTTTAGAAAGGTGAGGAGGAACTTCTTTAGTCAGAGGGTAGTTAATCTGTAGAGCTCATTGTCACAGAGGGATTTGGAGGCCGTCAGTGGATATTTTTAAGGCAGAGATAGACAAGTTCTTGATTAGAATGGGTGTCAAGTGTTGTGGGGAGAAGGCAGGAAAATGGGATTCGGAGGCAGAGATAAGCCATGATTGAATGTCATTGTTGACTTGATGGGCCGAATGGCATAATTCTACTCCTATAACATGTGAACAAAATGCAGGGGTAACTCAGCATTTCTGGAGAAAAGGCATAGGTGATGTTTCGGGTCGAGACCCTTCTTCAGGATTAGGTGATGTTTCGGGTCGAGATACCTTCTTCAGACTTAGACAAAATGAATTGTTGCTTTACTCTTTCATTACTATTTGTTTTGCACTTCCTTTTTGGGGGAAAAAACAAGGCATACTGCAAGCAATGGAGAGAGAATGCTGGAAAAACCCAGCAGTTTGGGGGGAAAAACAAGGCATATTGCAAGCAATGGAGAGAGAATGCTGGAAAAACCCAGCAGTTTGGGGGGAAAAAGAACAAAATTCAAGATTCGGGTCGAAGACTCTGCCTTTGATGTAAATGTTCCATCTGTTAGGTCTAGGTTTGCTATTATTGTCACACGTACAAGGTACAATAAAAAGCTTTGTTCTGCATGCTATCCAGTCAGATTAGATACTATATATAAATATAATCAAATCAAAATCAAGTACGATAGGTAAAGCAAAGGGGAAGACAGAGATTGCAGAATATAGTTCTCAGCATTGAAGCGCATCAGTTCGATAGACAAAGTCCAATGTCTACAATGGGGTTGATGTGAATCTGACAGTACCCTAGCTTACGGAAGGGCTGTTCCTCCTTTCACAGGCATGTTTAACATTTTGAATTTTTCAAACATTTTCTGATTTTTACTTCAGATTTCCAGCATCTGCAATTTTTCGATTTTTCATAACCAACGAAAGTACTTTTTGTCATGGAGTAATTTCTGTCACGTCGGAAACATCCCAGCCAATTTTCACACAGCTAAGATCCCATAAACTCGCACCACCATGATGTGCCATCTGTTTCTATGTTGTTTATTGAAAGACTCCATTCAGCGAGGGTACCAGGGATAAGGTCCCGCTTCACTTCATGGGATATTTTACATCTGATTTTGGTTGCAGATGGGAACATACAGTTTAAATCCTCCAATGAAAGATGCTTCGCAGCACTCCCATTGCACCTCAGGAGAGTGTCAGCTGAGAATATAATGCTCGGGTCTCTCAAGAAAGCCCACAACCTTTACTCTGAGCCAAGTGAGCTGCCCACTGAACCACAGCTGACACTTGCGGTTCAGGGAGGGATTTCACTTGCCCTGATATCTAGGTCAATACACAGCATTCCCACTGAACTCACAAAGACCCATCTCCCAATTATTCCCTCGGGAGACTTCAGAATATTGCAGGAGACATCAAGTCAGGCTTCAATCAGCAAACACATCATTGAACAGTAATTGGAAAAAAGTGTTCAAATTTATAAAGGCTCAACAAGCTGCTTTGTAACAAATAGAAACTTGGGAAATGATTCAGAGTTACATTTGTTTGGTCACAAAGAAAATTAGCTATTTTTAAACTTTTTTAATTTTTTTACTTTTGAAGTTATGGAATTATACAGCATGGAAACAGGCCCTTTGGCCCAACCCATCCATGTCGACTCAGTTACCTACCTGAACTAGTCTCTTTTGCCTGCATTTGCCCATATGTCTCCCACCTCTACCACTTCTTCTGGCAGCTCATTCCACATATTCACCACCCTCTGCAAGGAAAATGTTGCCCCTAAAGTCCTCTAAGTCTTTCCCCTCCACCGTAAATCTACATTCTCTAGTTTTAGGCACCCGTACCCTGGGAAAATGACTGAGCATCCATCTTATTTTCTTATCTTCTTCGGCTTCAGGCAATAAAGCCCCAGTCTCTTAAGTGAAGCCTTCCAGTCCCAGTAACATCCCTGTGAATCTTTTCTGTGAACTTTCCTTTCCGATGTCCCTTCCTATAACTCGGCGATCAAAACTATGCACATGTTCACAAACTGAAAAAAATCTGGTGAATTTACAGCACATGTAATTTTACTACTTATTAATTACTTATTAATATGCGCCCTGTTTTGGGTTAGATTATCAGTGTGAGCAATTACCCTCCTCTGTTTAGTCGTCATGCCATCTGAAATTGAACTAGGGCTTGGGGTTAGGATTGTGGGAGATTTGGAAGGAATCCCTAGATTCCTTTTTGTTGCAGAACTTGATGTCTTCTATAAATTTTTATTTTACAACACACATTCAATGGGCCCTGGCCCATTGTGAAATAAACATAAATTTGTGCTCTTGCACGCTTGTTTTCGTCATCTTGGACAGCAGTCCTTTATAATTAACTGAGACAGGGATGCGGGCAGTAAAATGTGAACATTTAACATGGCATGGAGGCACAGCAATAGAGTTGCTGCCTTACAGCACTTACAGTGCCAGAGACCAGGGTTCGATCCTGGCTACGGGAGCATTGTCTGTACGGAGCTTGTATGTTCTCCCCGTGACCGCGTGGGTTTTCTCCGAGAACTTCGGTTTCCTCCCACGCTCCGAAGACATATAGGTTTGTAGGTTAATTGGCTTGCTAAATATGTAGAAATTGTCCCTGGTGTAGGATAGAGTTAATGTGTGGGGATCGCTGGTCGGTGGGCCGAAGGGCTGTTTCCGCGCTGTATCTCTAAACTAAACTAACTAAACTAAACAGGTAAATGACTTTAACCTGCCAGCTCACCTTTGAAATTACACCAAGTAAAAGGGAAGTTATGTTTATTCACAATAAAAGGATTTGGGTAGCCTAGTGGGTCGAGCAGTTAGTGCTGCTTCCTTACTATTCCAGGGACTGGATAGGATCCTGGCCCCTAGTGTTATCTGTGTGGAGTTTGCACATTATCCCTATGAATGCATGGGTTACCTCCAAGTACTCCAGTCTTCCCCTTTGTCCTAAGGATATGCTGGTAGGAAAGGAATAGAAATTTCCAACCCGAAGCATCACTTATTCCTTTTCTCCAAAGATGCTGTCTGACCCTTTGAGTTACTCCAGCATTTTGTGTCCATCTTTGGTATAAGCCAGTATTTGCAGTTTCTTCCTACATGATATGCTGGTAGGTAATTGTACATTCTAAATTACTCATCATTGCATGTTAATAGCAAACAAAAAATGGAGTGGCACAGTGGCGTAGTGGTAGAGCTACTGCCTTACAGCGGCAGAGACCAGGGATCGATCCTGATTACGGGTGCTTGTCTAGGAAGGAACTGTAGATGCTGGTTTAAATCAAAGGTAGACAAGATGCTGGAATAACTCAGCGGGACTGGCAGCATCTCTGGAGAGAAGGAATGGGTGACATTTCGGGTTGAGACCCTTCTTCAGACTGCACAAGGGTCTCGACCCGAAACGTCACCCATTCCTTCTCTCCAGAGATGCTGCCTGTCCGCTGAGTTACTCCAGCATTTTGTGTCTCCTTACGGGTGTTTGTCTGCACAGAGTTTGTATGTTCTCCCCGTGACCTGTGTGGGTTTTCTCCGGGATCTTTGGTTTCCTCCCACACTCCAAAGACATACAGGTTTGTAGGTTAATTCGCTTGGTATAATTGTAAATTTTCTCTAGTGTGTGTAGGATAGTTAGTGTGCGGGGATTTTTGGTCGGTGCAGACTCGGTGGGCTGAAGGGCCTGTTTCTGTGCTGTATCTCGGGCCTGGTTCTGCACTGTATTTCTAAAGTAAACTAAACTAAACTAAATCAAAGGGGAATACATCAGATGTATATGTATGAGGGTGAATAAGTAACAAAAGGATGGGAAATAAGTTGAGGGAAAATTTGATAATGGGAATGCTTCCCCTGAGAGACCCAAAGAGACCCAAAGAGGCAAAAAAAGTCTTGTGATTTTGTTTTTGATAGTGTTTCATTGAAATATAGATCCTGTGATAAATTTTCAGAGAGATTTAATGTAATTATTTTTTTTAAATAAGCCTCTTTAAAGTTTTTAAGAGCAGACAATGAACTAATACTGGCTTATCTATGTGTTATGTTATTTAAGGCACACTGGCTCCTTCACATGAATGAATTAATAGGGGAGGAGGGATTCCAATATATAGCCAAGACAACTTATTATTATCCACAGTAATTAAAATATTTAAAAAATGCAGTTGCAAAGTTATTGTCCAAAATGAAATCCCTAATAACATATTAGAGGGAGATGCTGAGGTCTGAGGCAAGATTGTGTCATTTCTATTTCTATTTGGAGTGTAATTTGTTCCCCTCTGCTCTCCAAAATCATGGTCCCAGCTGTTTCTTTAATTCAGCATTCACTTATGTTTTGATGGCTGAACTCATTTTAAACTCCACCTGCCCCTTCCAACTACGCCAGACAACTCAGTTGTTTATCCCCGCGCAGCTTTGAAAGGACATGCTCAGTTCAGCAATGCGGCGAAGAGAGATGTTTTTCCAAGGGAAACAGAAGAGCTAATCTTCTATAACGAGGAAATTTCATCCTCCAGAAATCTGAGGGCTGACATTTAGAAAAGTCAGAGTTGTCCAGCCCAAAACACTCCCTGTAGCTGACTGAGTCTACACCGACCAGCGCAGAATCGTTTACATGAATCCTACCCCCATACCATTTTATTCTCCAAACATTACATCAACTACATGCAAACTGAAGGAACAGCACCCCTTATTCTGCTTGGGTGGTCAACAACCCAGTGGTATGAACATTGAATATTCCAAGTTCAACTAACATTCCCCACTCCCTCCCCTCACAACCTCTTTTCTTTCCCGCTCATCCCATCCTGGTTTACACATTGTTCTCCACTTCCACTTCCCTCCGTCACCCTGCTGCTTTCCCCTCCTCTGTATGCTCATTTCCCCCCTCCATCCCCCCCTCCCCTTCGATCTTAGTTCCCATTTCCCTTTTATGCCCCCTCCTTCCCCTCCCACCTGACCCTTTCCACATGTACCCCTCTTTCAGGCTTTGCACTTCACTCCTCTTCTTTCCTTAACTGACACACTTCTGTCTCTTTTTCTCCTCCAGACTGTTACTACCTACACCCATCTGCCAAACAACCCACATACCTGTATCCACATATCAATTAGATAGACACAAAGTCTCTAATTGCTGAGTAACTCAGCAGGTCAGGCAGCATCTCCTGAGGGAAGGGATGGCTGATGTTTCGGGTCAGGATCCTTCAGCCTCTTTTCTCCAGAGATGATGCATGACCCACTGAGTTACTCCAGCACTTTGTGTCTATCTTCGGTATAAACCAGCATCTGCAGTTCTTTTCTCCACCTATCACTCGCCAGGCTTTGCATCACCCCTATATCTCCTTTCCAGTTTTCTCCCCCTATTCCATCATCAGGTCCTGACCCAAAGAGTTGTCTATCTTTTGCCTCGACAGATGCTGCCTGGTCTGCTGAGTTCTTCCAGCACTTTCATTTTTTGTCACGATTCCAGCATCTGAAGTCTCATGTTTCTCCATTCCATCAACTCTCCCCATATTCCACCACTCAACTATTCTCCTGGACCAATTTACAGTGCAGCGGTAGACTTACTGCTTTACAGTGCTTGCAGCGCCTGAGACCCAGGTTCGATCCCGATTGCTGTCTGTATGGAATTTGTACGTTCTCCCCGTGACCTGCGTGGGTTTTCTCCGAGATCTTCGGTTTCCTCCCACATTCCAAAGACGTACAGGTTTGTAGGTTAATTGGCTTGGTATAAGTGTAAAATTGTCCTTAGTGTGTGTAGGGTAGTGTTAAAGTGCGGGGATCGCCGGTCAGTGCGGACTCGGTGGGCCGAAGGGCCTGTTTCCGCGCTGTATCTCTAAAATAAACTAAGGAGTGCTAATGTAAATCTTTTGAATATTGGAGAGACCGGTGCAATTAGAGGAAACCCATGCAGCCACAGAAAAACATGCAAGCTGTGAGGCAGCAGCTTGATGAGCTGCATCAATGTGCTTCCCCTTTGTCTTCTTGAAAATAGCTTCTTGAAAATAGCTTTTTTACTATATCTCAGTATTTCTGATTACATTTTGCATTGACTGAACAAAATTAACTTTTGCACAAAAGATTCTTTAGACTTGTTCACTTGTCACTACAGGACATTCACAGTGAAAGGCAGGGCTCTGGGGAGTGTCGTAGAGCTGAGGGATTTAGGTGTGCAGGTACATAGTTCCTTGAAAGTGGCATCACAGGTAGGTAGGTAGGGTGGTCAAGAAGGATTTCAGTACATTGGCGTTCATCAGTTCGGGTATTGAGTATAGAAGTACATCATGCTACAGTTGTACAATGCATTAGTGAGACCACATTTGGAGAACTGTGTTCAGTTTTGGTCACCCTGCTGTAGGAAAAATGTTGTTAAACTGGAAAGAGTGCAGAGAAGATTTGCAAGAATGTTACCAGGACTTGAGGGTCTGAGCTATAAGGAGATGTTGGGCATGCTAGAACTTTATTCATTGTACTGCAGGAAGATGAGGGGTGATCGTGTAGAGGAGTATAAGATCTAGAGGGAAATAGGTAAAATAGATGCACAGTCTTCTTTCCCAGAGTGGAGGAATTGAGAACCAGTAGTCATAGGTTTAAGATGAGAGAGGAAAGATTTAATAGGAACGTGAGGGGCAGCTTTTTCACAGAGGGTGGTGCATCTAAGGGACGAGCTGTCAGAGGAGGTAGTTGAGTCAGGTACTATAACAACATTTAAAAGACATTTGGACAGGTACATCGGAAAATATACCTTTAGCCTATGGGCTAAACGCACACAGTGTAGATGGGGCATCTTGGTTGGCATGGGCAAGTTGGGATGAAGGGCCTGTTCCCATGCTGTATGACTGACAAAAAAAACCCTGTAATATAGATCTTTTAACCAAATGAAAGCACACATCTTCAGAGCAGGAGTTGCATTTTTGCGGCTTTTAATGTTGACTTAATGGCAAAAGAATTATGAATCTGTAGGATGCAGACATTCATCGATACTTGTGGATGTGACTGAGCCCTCTGAGTGAAATCACTTGGAGAATCTAACCCATGCCTTACTTTTCAAATATGGTCCTACAGATTGATTTGTATGCAATATGAAAGGCCATTTATCAGAACCAATAAATCATTTTAGCAATGCAAAACTACTTTGAAGATCAAAACGTGTAGGAATGTCCTGCTGATGCTGATTTGGCTGAAACGTCACCTGTTCTCCAGAGATGTTGCTTGACCCGTTGTTACTCCAGCATTTTGTGTCCATCTACTCTGAAGAACGTCTGTGAATTAACATCCTCTGCCCTTTAGATATGCAGCTTTCAAATTTTTGGGTGCAGCCTTTTCTTGCGTTATATTTCCATCAATGACGATAAATCTGTCCTTGAAAGATGGTGTTTGCCACACCAAAAAGTCTAATAATATTGGCTGATCTATAGTTTTGTGATCTTGTTTATGGTGCTGGCATCTACGATGGACCTGTTGAAACTACAACTAGTCTTGGGAGGCACATTGTCACCAGTAGCCAGTGTTGCCATCTGCTTCTGTCATCAGTTGGCAGAATCATAAGGACTCAAATACCATGCTGGAGAAAACACTGGAAATGCTCAACAAATCAGGCAGCATCTGTGGAAAGAGAAATAGTTAACATTTCAAGTCAAAGATAGACACAAAATGCTGGAGTAACTCAGCGGGTCAGGCAGCATCTCGGGAGAGAAGGAATGGGTGACGTTTCGGGTCGAGACCCTTCTTCAGGCTGATGTCAGGGGAGGGGGCGGGGCAAAAGTCAAAGACATGTTTTTTTTTATGGATGCCTTTCTGGTGACAAATATTTAATTTTGTGAGCTTCAAACTTTTTCTCAGGGTAGAAAGTCCCTTCAAAAAACACCTACTCATTAAGTGAACTGCAGCCTTGAGTCACCACCTTTGTTCTTAAGATGAGTGGGCATGTTATACGCAATTGACAAGTGCACTTGGGGAGGAGTGTATGGGGAGGGGGGGGGGTGAAGAAGAATGAATGGATTGAGAAAATGCTACGTGGTTTAAAATGTCGAGAGAAAATTAGTAAAATGTCCAGGAAAAAAATACAAAACTGATGACTCTTTATCTAAATGCATTCTGCATTTACTGAAAATAGGTGAATTCACAGCACAATTGGAAATATGTGGGTAAGATCCCAATAATATTACAGAGAAATGAAGAAAACGGCAGCCACATTAAAGAAATATTTTACATTGAACCTCACAAAAGAGAACACAGAAAATATTGCAAAACAATGAATTTGGAAATTATCATTTGTAAAAGTAGTAATGGAGAAATTAATGGGATACCGAGAGAGGAGATAAAGCCCCAGGATCTCATGACGCTTATCCCAAGGTTTAGAGGGAGCTGGCGATGGAACTGTGTCTATTATCAGGTGGCTTAAGGACCAGGGGCACAGAATAGGGATAATGGTAACATTTAAAGAAGAATATTTGAAGAAAAGTTTTCACTCGGAGAGTGATATAGATATGTAATTCACCATCCACGAGAATCACAGAATAGAATCAATCTGTGCTTTCCAAAGGGAATTAGGTAGGCAGATGAGAGAGAATACTGTGCAGAACCATGGGGTAAGAGCAGGGCAATGGAACTGATGGCATTTCTCTCCTGGGGGTTAACATCGATTTGATATGCTGCATTATATGACTTCAGGGATCATTATGGATCGACTACATAGTGTTGTCCTCATGTTAGATCTTTAGACTTTAGAGATACTACAAGGAAACAGGCCCTTCGGCCCACCGGGTCTGCACTGACCAGTGATCGCTCCGTACGCTAGCACTACCCTACCCACCAGGGACAATTTATAATTTTACCGAAGCCAATTAACCTAAAAACCTCTATGTCCTTGGAGTGTGGGAGGAAACTGGAGCACGTGGAGAGAACCCAAGTGGTCACAGGGAGAACGTACAAACTCCGTACTGACAGCACCCGTAGTCAAGATCGAAAGCCCGTAGTTCGGCTTGTATACTGGAATTTTGAAGGATGAGAGGAGATCTTATCGAAACGTATAAGATTATTAAGGAGTTGGACACGTTAGAGGCAGGAAACATGTTCCCAATGTTGGGGGAGTCCAGAACAAGGGGCCACAGTTTAAGAATAAGGGGTAGGCCATTTAGAACTGAGATGGGGAAAAACTTTTTCAGCCAGAGAGTTGTGAATCTGTGGAATTCTCTGCCTCAGAAGGCAGTGGAGGCCAATTCTCTGAATGCATTCAAGAGAGAGCTAGATAGAGCTCTTAAGGATAGCGGAGTCAGGGGGTATGGGGAGAAGGCAGGAACAGGGTACTGATTGAGAATGATCAGCCATGATCACATTGAATGGCGGTGCTGGCTCGAAGGGCCGAATGGCCTCCTCCTGCACCTATTGTCTATTGAAACCAGGTCCCTGGCACTGTAAGGCAGCAATGCTACCGGTGTGCAGAAATAGACGAGAGCTCTCACTCCACAAGAGTCATTGGTGAACCTGCCGAGTAGTTAGGACAGCCTTTCAGGTTTTGTACCAAGGAGAGTGCATATTGTTAACATTTAGACCAGGATCTCAATGAATAGTGAGAGAGTACAAGCGAGCATAACACTCAATGTAGTTTAGTTTAGTGGCGCAGAAATGGGCCCTTCGGCCTACCAAGTTTACGCCGACCTGCAATCCTCGCACACTAACGCTATCCTACCTACTAGGGACAATTTACTATTATACCAAGCCAATTAACCTATAAACCCATATGGTTTTGGGGTGTGGGAGGAAACCGGAAAAAACCCACGCAGGTCACGGGGAGTACATATAAACTCCATCCAGACAAGCACCCGTAGTCAGGATCTCTGGCGCTGTAAGGCAGCAACTCTACCGTGCCGCCCAGTATTGAGTCCCACGGGCAGAAAGCGGGTGACGGAGAATTGAAATTCCTCCAGTATTGTGGCAAGGGAAGAAACCCAGTGTGGATTTAAAACGATGATGACTGGATTGTATAAACTACTTGGCTGCAGAGCTGGGGAATGGGATTATGTGATGGAATTCTTTTGTTAGCCAACATGGACAAGATGGGATAAATGTCATAAATTTCTGTGGTTTTATTATGTAATGCCCAAGATATTTTGTTGACTAGATATTCCATCGTGCAAGGATATTTGTCAGGATAATTCAGGGATTTATGGTCCTGATTCAACGTTTAATCAATAAAACTTTCTTGGGACCCATTAACCTCTACCCTCTGAATTCCCCAAATGGGTGAAGCACTGAGTTGAGAGTGCAAATTCATAAATTACTCGCTTTAATATGGGTCCAAGTGCAACAGCAACCACATGAAACATTCAGCAATCACCTTATGGCGGCAACTGGTGGGCTGCCAGATCTTGAAGGTGGGGTAACTTCGCAACTTACTGTCGGCACTCAGGGTGTGGCTGCAATTGTTTAGTGATCAAAAACTTGGAGTGGACTTCAGGAGCTGGGGTAACGGCCAAAGGAAATAAACTGTTCACTCCAGCTGTATCCAGGTGGAAACGGCAGAACCGGGAGATTTGCCTTTCAGATAACTGTGAGTCTTTTAAATCAGGTTCCAATTAAGTCCGGCAATGGAAGCACGCAGGCAGCATCAGCTTCAAGCAGTTCTTGTGGTTTGGTCTTGCTGCTGATTGTTTCTCTGGTCTCAGTCAAGTCTCTGCAAGCATATGAAACTGTCGATGCTGGAACCTTGAGCAAACAAAAAGTGCTGGGAACGCACTTTCTGGGTCGGGACCCTTCTTCAGACTTTAGTTGGCTAAGTCTATAGAATCCTGGTCATTATTATTGATCCCAAAAGACTCCAGGTGCAATGTGGGGGAGCAGAGGGATGATGAAATTAATAGAAGTAATACTTTATAGCAATAATCTTGAAGACAGACACAAATACGGGGGGTGGGGGGGGGGGGGGGGGGGGGAGGCAGGAGGATGGGTAGATTTGGTTAGCGACTACTCCACCGCTACACAAGCTTTCAATTGCACACCAATGCCTCTACTTCTTTAGAAGGCATAGGAAGTTCAACATGTCCCCAACAACCCTCACCAACTTCTACACATGCGTCGTAGAAAACATCAGAATGCTTCACAGCATGGTTTGGGGTCAGCTCCATCCAAGACTGCAAGGAATTGCACAGAGTTGTGGACTAAACTCAGACCATCACACAAACCACACACTCCCTCCCTGCCTTAATGACTCCATCTACACTTCTAGCTGTCTCGGCACGGTCACCAGCATAATCTAGGGTTACCCCATCTTCTCCACCTCTCCCATCAGGCAAGGGGTACAGAGGTTTGACAAAGCATACCCGAAATTCAGGAATAGTTTCTTCCCAGCTGTTATTAGGCAACTGATCAGCTAGAGTGCGGTCCTGACCCCCCCCCCCCATCTACTTTATTGGAGACCTTTGAACTATCTTTAATCTGACACTAAATGTTGTACCCATCATCCTTTATCTTTGCATTGAGGATGGCTTGATTATATTCATGTATAGTCTATTCTTTGACTGGTTAGCACTCAAACAAAAGCTCTTTACTGTACCTCGGCACACGTGACAATATTAAATGAAACAATGCAATGAATTTCTGCCACTGGATTTTTCATGCAGGACTCCATATTCCCGCACACTTTATTCATCAGAGATTAAAGCCTGCAGCAGCATGGTGATCTTCTCTATATGTTCTTAAGCCTCCTGCAGGGTGACAGCCATTCACTATATGGAATAGGCATTTTGAATGGGAGGAGAGCAAGTGTAAGTTCATTAAATTATCTATACCTTTGAGGTCAGCTGTGGATCGTTGAAGGGCAAGTCCTTGTGCACCGGCCTGTCACCTTATATTGATCTGCCAGCCATTCATTTCAGCTTGACTTGACGTTCTCCTGCAGCAGTTATGATTGCATCAGTCAGCTCTGATTGCCATCTGGGGCTTGCCAATTTGAGTTGGCAGCGAGCACAGCCTGTTCACACAAAGGACAAGAAAGCAATGCATTCTTGCATGCAACTAGAGAGCTTCTCAGAGGATAGGGGTGGACAGAGGGCCAGGGAGCAGTGGGGATGGGGACAGACGTATCTGGCATTGTAGAGGGAGTGTATTTTTGTTTTGCAACCACAAGAGATCGGGACGATGGGAGGCTGCAGAGCAATGTGGAATTTTAATATGAGGACCGAACCCTCCTCCCTTGACTGACAAGTGCAGCCATTAGTGTTTTTTTGTTGTAAATACGTGTGATAGAAAAGAAGCTGAAATTCTATTGCCATTTGCCCATCAGTTGTGCTTGTATTTTTAAGGTTACCCACAATAATAATACCTCACAATCTAACATTTCTTTCCATAGAAGCAGCTTTTATTTAAACATTTTTCTAGGTCTAGATTCTATCATCTGCAGCCTCTTGTCCTCTTTATTTAACAATGTCGCACTGGGCGTCAGTACCTATTGATTGACCACCTTTTATTAACCGCACCACAAGGCTTTAGCCTGCCTCCACTTTGATTTATTTTCCTCCCATTGAGACGACGGTGCAGGAACACCTCAGAATATTATTGAAGCTGCAGAAATCTCTATGCCAGAAGAACTTTTAGGATGAGAGCAAATCTGAGTTTAAACCGAGTCTTTAATATTTTAAAAAAATTGCACACCATATCAAAATTTGTGCCTTAAAGCAGCTGCCTCTGTGATTTTGTTTTGTGTTGTTAGTTATTCTTCCAATGAAGAGGTGGCAGGTTGGGCGAATGAGAGAGAGAGAGAGAGAGTGTGTGCAGAGCCATTATTTTCTTCCCCACTTATCTGCCCAGAGGCCTGTTGTTGGGCTCCATATCGGCCTTATCCCGGGGTCAGAGGCTACCTTCCAGATCAGACAGCTTTGCTTATTAGCCTCAATCCCAGGGTAGAGACTCAGCCACGGTCAGAAGCTACCTCTCCATCCCCCTGGCCTACTTTCTCATCAGTCCCTCTCATGGGGTCAGAGGCCCACGTTACCATCGGCCTTATCGCCAGGGTCCGAGGCCTACCTTGCCTTCAACCTCATCACCAGGGTCAGAGGCCCAGCTTGACATTAGCTTCACCGCCTCATCAATCATATCCCCAAATGGGCCTCAATGCCAGGGTAGAGACCCAGTTCCCCATCAGCCGTATCCCCAGGGTCAGATGCCCAGCTTCTCATTAGCTTCGCATCCTGGGGCCCTGGCGCCCATCTCACTGCCAACCTCAACCTCATGGTAGAGACCCTGCTCCCCATCAACCTCATCCCCAGGGTCAGAGGCCCAGCCTCTCATTAGCTTCACTTCCCGGGGCCCTCGCACCTACCTCACTGCCAACCGCAACCTCAGGGCCGAGGCCCAGCTCCCCATCAGCCTCCTTCCCAGGGCCAGAGCCCGGGTGTATCCCAGGGGAGAGGTCCAGTCCTGCACAGGATCACACATGGGTCCAGATGCAGGGTGCCTTTGGACTTTAGACTTTGGAGATGCAGCATGGAAACGGGTCCTTTGACCCACCGAGTCCGTGCAGTCCAGCGATCACTCCGCACATTAGCAGTCTCCTACACCCTAGGGACATTTACAATTTTACTGAAGCCAATTAACCTATAAACCTGTAAGTCTTTGGAGTGTGGGGGGAAAATTGAGCACTCGGAGAAAACCCATGCAGTCACAGGGAGAACATGAAAACTCCGTACAGACAGCACCTGTCGTCAGGATCGATCCCAGGTCTCTGGCGCTGTGAGGCAGCAGCTCTACCGCCGAGCCACTACGCCCTGTTGTCTTCAATGCCAAGGCCAGTGGTCAAGCCTCCCTGTCAGATCTCCTACACTTTGCTCTCTCTGTGCCAACCTCTCTCCCAGGGCCCAGAGCATGGGGAGCAGCTCACTGTAAACATATGAAGACTGTAAAAGAGATACAAGGAACTGTGGACGCTAGAATCTTGTGTAGAACACCACAGCTTTGGATTCTGGGGGGAGAATTGAGCAATCGAATGACCCAATTCTACTCCTATCACTGACCTTATAACTCAGCGGATCATGCAGCATATCTGGAGATCATGGATAGGCGGTGCTTCAGATTGGGACCCTTCTTCAGACTCTAAAAGGGTTGGTGATGTAAAGGTCATAATTGTAGAATTAGGCCATTCAGCCCATCAAGTCTACTCCGTCATTCAATCATGGCTGATCTCTCCTAACTCCATTCTCCTGCCTTCTCCCTATAACGTCTGACATTTGTACCAATCAAGAATCTATCTTTGCCTTAAAAATATCCACTGGATAAAAGGGAATACCCGCCCCCCCCTCTTTAGCATGGTTTCTTGTACAAATATGCAAATTATATTATGCAGTTTAGTTTTATCAAATTAAACTAGAGGATTTGAGTTTAGGAGCAGGGAGGTTCTGCTGCAGTTGTACAGGGCCTTGGTGAGACCGCACCTGGAGTATTGTGTGCAGTTTTGGTCTTCTAACCTGAGGAAAGACGTTCTTGCCTTAGAGGGAGTACAGAGAAGGTTCACCAGATTAATCCCTGGGATGGCGGGACTTGCATATGAGGAAAGACTGGATAGACTGGGCTTGTACTCGCTGGAATTTAGAAGACTGAGGGGGGATCTTATAGAAACATATAAAATTCTTAAGGGGTTGGAGAGGCTAGATGCGGGAAGATTGTTCCCGATGTTGGGGGAGTCCAGAACCAGGGGTCACAGCTTAAGGATAAGGGGGAAGTCTTTTAGGACCGAGATGAGAAAACATTTCTTCACACAGAGAGTGGTGAGTCTGTGGAATTCTCTGCCACAGAAGGTAGTTGAGGCCAGTTCATTGGCTATATTTAAGAGGGAGTTAGATGTGGCCCTTTTTGCTAAAGGGATCAGGGGGTATGGAGAGAAGGCAGGTACAGGCTACAGGCTACTGAGCTGGATGATCAGCTATGATCATATTGAATGGCGGTGCAGGCTCGAAGGGCCGAATGGCCTACTGCACCTATTTTCTATGTTTCTAAACAGGTGGTGCAGTGGTAGAGCTGGAAAGGACTATTCATACTGGCCTTGCAGTGCCAGAGACCCAGGTTCCATCCACATTCCAAGACGTGCAGGTTTGTAGGTTAATTGGCTTCTGTAAATTGCCCCTAGTGTATAGGATAGAACTAGTGTACGGGTGATTGGTGGTTGGCATGGACTCGGTGGGCCGAAGGGCCTGTCTTTATTCTGTATCTCTAAATTAAACTAAACTAAACTAATCAGCAATTGAAATCATAAGGATGTGTGTCAGCAAAGGCAGCTAGGAATGGCAGCTGTGATGTTTGCACAGACATGACGTATAATTGCATCTCAAAACTAATCATTGTTTTAGTCTGAAGAAGGGTCTCGACCCGAAACGTCACCCATTGCTTCTCTCCAGAGATGCTGCCTGTCCCGCTGAGTTACTCCAGCAGTTTGTGTCTACCATTGTTTTAGACCGAGTGAGGCTGCAACAAGAGAAATCCTGAACAATATATAAATAAATATATATCAGTTCAATATTGGATGGTCCTCTCATCAGCTAGAGTGTGGTCCTGACCACCCACCTACCTAATTGGAGACCGTTGAACTATCTTCAATTGGACTTCAATGTTATATCTTTGCACTAAATGTTGTCTCCTTTGTCCTTTAACTGCACTGTGGATGGATTGATTTATTCATATATAGTCTTTTCCTTGACCGAATAGCATGCAAAGAAAAGCTTTTCATTGCATCTCGGTATACGTGACAATAATGAACTAAACTAAACTAAACATGTCTGTGAGGCATTCTGAGATACCTGGCCTAAAGTGCAAGGAGCATTTATGATCAACCCAGCACCTAAGCCTGTGTCACCACTTTCCAGTATGGAATGACCTGTATATTCCTTCCCCCCCCCTCTATTTCTTTACATTAACCAATGCTCAATCTGCATCAGTCCAGTATGTCCCCCCCACCCCCCATACCACATGCTTTAAACTTTAGAGATACAGCACGGAAACAGGCCCTTCGGCCCACCGAGACGGTGCCGACCAGTGATCACCCGTACACCAGCACTGTCCTACACACTAGGTACAATTTACAATTTTACAGAAGCCAATTAACCTACAAACCTGTACGTCTTTGGAGTGTAGGAAGAAACCGGAGCTCCCGGAGAAAGCCCATGCGGTCACAGGTTGAACGTACAAGCTCCGTAGAGACACCACCCGTAGTCAGGGTCAAATCCGGGTCTTTTCCTTTTCACGTATCTATGATACCTCTTGCATCTATTTTGATGTTTCCTGCTTGTCTTCACTTCCCCTTTCCTTCTCAGTGCTTTGCAGAATTCAGAAATGCTGCCAAACTCGGACCCGGGCCTCTTGGTAATATTACAGATCCTTTTCCTTGATCCTGTACTTCTTTAATTTCATGGCAGTGGCTGGACTACCTTTTTCTGTTCAGTATTTGGGCCTAATGGGGATTTTTTTAAAACAGTTTCAACCATATCTTGTACACTATTGTATTTGTCCTCCCCATTATTCCTGCGAATGTAGTTTGCCCTGTCTATATATGGATTTAACTCCCCCGTGATTATTCTATCCTGGGCAATAGGGATTGCATTTCGAATCAGCATAGTCCTGATGGGCTGTATGGCCACCTTCTACTGCGAAAGATAACATGAGGATGAGAACCCTCCTATTTGAACAAGTGCCAGGGCCGAGGACACTGCAACGCTGCCTTCTGGATCCCCATACTTGCCTTACATTGTAGCCACAGTTTACTTTGTTGACTAACCAACCATTTGTACATACACAAAATGCTGGAGTAACTCAGCGGGCCAGGCAACATCTCTGGAGAGAAGGAATCCACCCATTCCTTCTCTCCAGAGATGTTGCCTGTCCCACAGAGTTTCTCTAGTTTCTCTAGCATTTGTGTCTAACTTTGGTTTAAACTGGCATCAGCAGTTCCTTCCTAACCATTGTGTACAGTACTTACTTCAAGGGATATAACAGCCTCCTGGACCAATGAGTCCAGATACCTCCCTTCCCCCACTCCACCTCTTTCCAAATGCATTGAGTTTCACTGAAAAACCTCAGCAATGTGACCCAACGTTCAATGTTAAAGCAAATATATGTTTACGAATGAATATTTAACATAACAAAAGTGATGTGTCACTGTGCAATATGTTGTGCAATGAACTAACTATATGTGTCGTGAACTAGTTCCCATATGGTGATAGCTGTTGGGGAGAACTGGGTGGTGGTAGCATTTGTCAGTTCTCCAAACTCCCATCATTTAAGACATTAAATCTTCCAGGAGCCCATGTTGGGCTCGGGTAAGTTTCAGGCATCGAGAGGAGCTGACTAAAATAGGTATTTGGCAACCTTGTTAATGGGGTTAATTGCCCCAGTCATGACTTACACCAAACGTTATTCTCATTACACCGTGAATGGCTCGATTGAAATCATTCATTGTCTTTCCGCTGACTGGTTAGCACGCAACAAAAGCTTTTCGCTGTACAACGGTACACATGACAATAAACTAGACTAACTATCTCTCTGGGAACTTAAGCTGACCCGTGTACTGGGCTTGCATGTTGCTTTTTGTACATGACGTCTGTCAAAAGGGACAACTTAGGATATTTTTTACTTCTGTGGAGCAGGCAGTCTCTTCCTGGTTTCCCAGTTGCCCCCTCCCACCCAACTTGCCCTTGACTTTGCTGGGCATCTGATACAATGCCACGATGTATGAAATGGAGAAGCTCCCTGCCTATTTCCTCTTTGTACGTTCAGGAACCAAATTGGCCCCTGTGATACGTAAAACAATGGGGATCTGTCACAGAGCCAAGTATCACAGGCCAGTGCTCCACAATGTATCAGGAACCAGAACCTCAACAACAATAGTCAATAGTCATTTATTTGTCACATACACATAAATGTGCAGTGAAATGAAAAATTACCCGCAGTTCAACAATAAGACCAATAAGAATAATCAATAAAAATGCAATAACACATACAATCATAAACCAACACCAAACAAAAAGAAACATCCATCACAGTGAGTCTCCTCCAGTCACCTCCTCACTGTGATGGAAGGCCACAATGTCTTTTTCTCTTCCCCTGCCGTCTTCTCCCGCGGTCAGGCTGTTGAAGTTGCCACGTCGGGGCGGTCATGGCTCCCGACATTGAAGCCCCCGCCGGGCGGAGAAAATCCCGCGGCCTATTCCAGGCCGCGCCGGACGGTGAAAGTTCCGCGGCGGGCCGACCCAAGCCCCGTGATTCGGGGCGGGCGAAGACGCTGCTGCTGCCGGAGCTCCCGATGTCGGCCCCCACCCAGGGGCCTGCGGGCCTCCGACGTCCACGCGGCCCGCACCGAAGCCTCCGGAGACGAGCCGCTCCCGCAGCCTCCGAAGGCAGCCAGCGCCGCAGGTGGTGAGTCCGGGCCGCGGGCTCTGCGAACCAGAGCCCAGGAGGTCCCAGCCGGAAGCCTCCTGCTCCAGGTGCATGGCCGATGGTAGGCCGCAGCGGGAACGGAGACACGACACAGAAACAAAGGTCGGGTCTCCGTTTGGGAGAGACAATGTTACAGTTCCCACCCCCCCCCCACCCACCCACATAACACACAACCGCAAACACTACATCATATTTAAATTACAATTAAGGCAAAAACAACAAAAAACACAAAAGACAACGGACTGCAGGCAAGCCGCAGCGCTGGCAACATATGTGATTGCTGCCATTATCATCTTTTACGCCTGTAAAATGTTTTGCCACTAAGCTTCTCCAACTTCAAGTAACGCTGGCATCTCCTCTGTCCTAGTCCCTCCCCCAACCCTAGTTGTCGTACTAGTTTCACTGTCGTCCTATTGAGTTTCACTGTCGTCCTACTCGTTTCACTGTCATCCTATTGAGTTTTTCACTGAATGCATAACCTGTTGTCACCTACCCCACTGCCAACAATGGACCATTGTGGGCTCCACCTTTAGTTGATCATTGTTGCTTTTCGCATATTTTTCATTCATTTGTTCTATTTACCGTCTATATATCTTGTTTCCCTTTCCCCCTGACTCTCAGTCTCAAGAAGGATCTTGACCCAAAACGTCACCTATTCCTTTTCTCCAGAAGTGTTGCCTGACCCGCTGAGTTACTCCAGCTCTTTGTGTCTACCTTCGGCACAGTTATTCCCTAATTTCCAAACGCAAGCACTTACAGCAAAGCTCTGAAGCGTCCTGAAGCACAATTGATTCAGGATCCTTCTCTGGTCACTGCAGAAGCAGTTACTCTTGCCGTATGAAGAATATTAAAAAAGGAGCACATAGTCAGGCTCGGAGTCTTAGACGCTTCAGATGGATGGGCATTAGAGGGCTCAGATCCCAGCATATTTTCCGATATGCAAATTTTACCCTGCTACGTTTGCCTTTGTAAGTTCATTTTCATCTATTTTCATTCCCTGCTCCCAGAGGAAGTAACAAAATAATAATTTCCTAACATTGGTTAACTCCCCTTGTCTCCTGACCAAAGTCACACCTAAAGAGAAAATTATCCCAATGTATTCCCTGCTGCCAAGCGCCGTACCATTTGCATAATAATTTAATCTGTGAAAATTGAATAGTTAATTAATATTACAGCTAATGTGTCTCAGTGCCAGAGGTGCAAAATTAATGCCCTGCTTCTTGAGCAATCTACGGCATTTTAATGAAGATGGAAGAAAGGCAAATGCAGGCCACCTACATCGTCGATCCTCTCTCTCAATTTGGAGTCATTTAATTTGAATTGTCCATTAATTCAATTCATTGCTTCTTCCACTATTGTAGTTAGTGCACTAAATGGTCACTGCTGTGCCAAAGAATTCTTATGTTAAGCACCATAGTTCTGCTTCGGTCAGAACAATGTTAACGTGCGATGTGTGATATATAACATCTCTGATCAAAAATCTTTGCTAAGTGTACAGTCCCCGTATTAACTGTGGCATGAAAATGCTGATTCACGTATTGGATTTCCCCGATGACTGATGGACAAGGCTAACTGTTACTCACATCAATGAGAGCGTTCAGTTCATTACTGTGCACTCCCATTTCGTGGCAGTGGTCTAATGTGGAGGAGCATTGAGCTTATTTTCAATTTAGTTTCAGCGGATGAAGTTCAAGGAGTTGTGAAAGTGAAGCTGTCGATTATATTGTAATCCATCTCTTCCCCCAACCATGGCTGGTGTATATGTAAAATGGTGTATATGTCGACAGATATGTGGTGTATATGTCGACAGATGACATGCTCCCTCCGTGATATTTATGGCTCAGTTGTTATCGCTCACAACTGGAAAGGTCATGATCTTTTGGGAGAAAGGAGGGGTCATTAGGCTGCATTGGGCAACGGTGGTTGGGGTCCAAAGGAAGATCCAAGTTCATAAGATACAGGAGCAGAATTAGGCCATTCGGCCCATCAAGTCAATTCAATCATGGCTGATCTATCTTTCCCTCTCAATCCCAGTATCCGGTCATCTCCCCGTAACTCCTGACACCCGCACTAATCAAGAACCTGTCAATCTCCGCCTTAGAAATACCGATTGACTTGACCTCCACAGCCTTCTGTGGCAACAAATTCCACAGATTCACCACCCTCCGACTAAAGAAATTCTTCCTCATCTCCTTTCTAAAGGTATGCCTTTCTAAAGATACTTACTCTGAGGCCAAGGCCACTGGTCATCGCCTCTCTCACCTGTGGAAATATCCTCTCCACATCCACTCTATCCAGGCCTTTCACTATTTGGTAAGTTTCAATCAGGTCCCCCCTCATCCTTCTAAACTCCAGCGAGTACAGGCCTAGTGCTGTAAAATGCTCACCATATGTTAACTCAATCATTCCTGGGCCCTCTCCAACGCCAATACTCCACAAAACTGCTCACAATACTCCAAATGCGGCCTGACCAGTACCTTCTAAAGCTTCAGCATTACATTCCTGTTTTATATATTCTGGTTCCCTCACATTTGCCTACCTTACTACTGAGTCGACCTGCAAATGAACTTTTTGGGAATCATGTACTAGCACGTCCCTTTTGCACCTCCGATTTCTGAATTCTCTCCCCATTTAGAAAATAATCCACGCCTTTATTCCTACCACCAAAATCTATGACTCCACACTTTGCTACACTATATTCCATCTGCCACTTCTTTGCCCAAACTCTCACCCTGTCCTGGTCGGTCTGCAGAGTCCCTGCTTTCTATACAATACAATGGATCCTACCTGAGCTATGGGCTCCCCAAGCTCTAGGGGCCTCCTCAGGGGTCCTGTTTATTCACACTAATGCAGGTGTCACAGGCACTTTTGGAGCCACCTTCTAGCTAGGGTGTTCACAGAGAGTGCAATCTACATGGGTGCATTTGAAAATCCCAGAAGTGCTGTTTTTGTTTTAGTGGTTTAGTTTCAGAGATACAGTGACCAGCGACCACACCACACACTAAAACCATTCTACACACACTAAGGACAATTTACAATTACACCAAGCCAATTAACCTACAATCTAGTACGTCTTTGGAATGTGGGACGAAACCGGAGCTCCCGGAGAAAACCCACGCAGGTCACGGGGAGAACATACCAACTCAGTACAGCTGGATATCTCTGCACGTGCCTGGGCTCCTTCATGCATGATACACAGAGCCTGGAGTAAAACTTGCAGACTTTTCAATCTGTGCTCCAAGCTCCCCAAATTTAAATTATTTTTAAAATTTTGCCTAAGAATTGAATCACAAATTCCGACAAGCGTCTGGAAATCGATCATTTGGTCTGGCAAAAGATGACACAAAGTGCTGAAGAACACGGATAGGTGACGTTTCGGGTCGGTACCCAAAACATCCAAAGAAGAGTCCGGATCCAAATCGTCAGCAGTCTGAAGAAGGGCCACAACCTGAAACCAGGTTCTCCAGAGATGCTGCCTGACCTGCCGAGTTGCACCAGCACTGTGTGTCTTTTATAAACCAGTGTCACCAGTTCCTTGTTTCTACATGCAGTCTGGCAAACCAATTTCAAGAGACTTGTCCACAGATTTGCTGTAAATATCCATTATTTCAAAAGACTGGCATTGTGATTGTTAGAGGTTGCAAGATAATGCAGAGACTGGCAATCTGAAGTGAATAACTGAATCTTTGAAATGTGTCTTCTGTTCAACGCTCTTTAGCAACATGTGTGCATTGATCTCTGCACTTGAAAATCAGTTCCATTGACCTTGCTGGAGCTGAATTTGAAAAGCAGAGTGTGACGTGCATACATTACTGTGCAAAACACACAAAGCAGAGGACTATTTTCTGTTCCCAGGATACCAGCTAATGATGGACAATCAGAATCGATTGGAACCCGCAAACAGAAAGCCGATTTGAAAAAATGTCTGGTTAGCAGTAATTGAGGAGAAATCTTTCCTCTGTAGGCTGATTGTTCCTGACTCAAGCAGAACATAACACCTATCTCGCACAGCATTGTTTCTTAGCATTGGAAAAGTCACACATACGTCACAGCAAGCATTGTGCTGTACATGAGTTTCTTTCTCCTTTGTAGCTGGCATGGTGGGACTGCAGGTGTTGCAGCTGTTTCACAACTCCTGCGACCTGGGTTCTATTCTGACCTCAGGTGTTGTCTATTGCGGAGTTTGCACATTCTCTCTGTTACAGTGTAGTTTTTTCAGTTTTCTTCCAAATCCCGAAAACATGTTGGTTGCATGTTAATTGACTGCTGTAATTAATTCTCACTGCCACCACCAGCCTGAAGTTGCACAACACCAATTTCAGGAACAGCTACTTTCCTACAACTATCAGGTTCTTGAACTGACCCACACAACCCTAATCCTCGACACAAAGTGCTGGAGTTACTCAGCGGCTCAGGAGGCATCTCTGGAGAAAGAAAACATCCCACTTTGTCCATAGAACACTACTGACTACCTCTTGCACTACTGTGGAGTTTTTTTTAAACTAATTGTGTTTTGCATTAATATCTTGTTGTTTTGCAAGAATTTTTCTTTTTTTCTTTTGACTGTCTTGATGCATTTTATATGTAATTTATACATAATTTTAATATAATTTGTATTTGTGCATTTGTCTGAATCTATGTCCTGTAAGCAAGACTTTCACTGTATCTGTGCCTCACTGTAGCTGAATAATCTCGTGTGGACTTGACGTGAAAGGTCAGGACACTGATCACCTTTTCTCCGCAACCTAATCCCTTTCATTCAGAGCAATCTCATTGATTGGACTCATTTACTGCGGTGCTCTCTTCATTGCTTCACATAGTCCAATCCTCAGGGCTGAATCTTTTGCTTGCAAGTCTGTCATGTAATTCCGAGTGGCCCTCATTCTGAATGAATGCCCTGCTGAGGCATTTCAAGGGGCAATTAAACAATAACCTCAAGGGGTGGCTCTAGAGACACATACAAGCCAGGCCAGGGCAAGATGGTAGATGTGGCCCAAAGAAATTGCAGATGCTTGTTTACACCTAAGATAGACACACGTCCAAGACACCTCACACGCTCTCCATCTCCTGGATAACTTCCGGTTCCCAGGCCCCCACTCCCTTATTTTCACCATGGATGTCCAGTCACTCTACACTTCCATCCCCCACAAGGATGGTCTCGAAGCCCTCCGTTTCTTCCTCGACCGTAGAACCAGCCAATCCCCATCGACCAACACTCTCCTCCGCCTAGCAGAGCTGTTTCTTACCCTCAACAACTTCTCCTTTGACTCCTCCCACTTCCTCCAAACCAGAGGCGTAGCTATGGGCACTCGCATGGGCCCTAGCTACGCCTGCCTCTTTGTCGGGTACGTCGAACAATCCCTGTTCCAGACGTACACTGGCTCCATCCCCGAACTCTACCTCCGCTACATCGACGACTGCATTGGTGCTACCTCTTGCACCCATGCAGAACTCACTGACTTTATACACTTCACCTCCAATTTCCATCCTGCCCTTAAATATACCTGGACTATCTCTGACATCTCCCCGTTTCTGGACCTCACCATCTCCATCACAGGAGAAAAACTAGTGACGGACATTTATTACAAGCCCACCGACTCGCACAGCTATCTGGACTACACTTCTTCCCACCCGGTCCCCTGCAAAAAGTCTATCCCCTACTCCCAATTCCTCCGTCTACGCCGCATCTGCGCCCGGGATGAGGTGTTTCAGACTAGGGCTTCCGAGATGTCCTCGTTTTTCAGAAAACGGGGCTTCCCCTCCTCCATTATAGATGAGGCTCTCACTAGGGTCTCTTCTACATCCCGCAGCTCCGCTCTTGCTCCCCATCCCCCCACTCGCAACAAGGACAGGATCCCCCTCGTTCTCACCTTCCACCCCACCAGCCAGCGGATCCAACATATCATCCACCAACATTTCCGTCACCTACAACAGGACCCCACCACTGGCCATATCTTCCCATCCCCTCCCCTCTCTGCGTTCCGCAGAGACCGTTCCCTCCGCAACTCCCTGGTCCACTCGTCCCTTCCTACCCAAACCACCCTAACCCCGGGCACTTTCCCTTGCAACCGCACGAGATGCAACACCTGTCCCTTTACTTCCCCCCTCAACTCCATCAAAAGACCCAAACATTCTTTCCAGGTGAGACAGAGGTTCACCTGCACCTCCTCCAACCTCATCTATTGCATCCGCTGCTCTAGATGTCAACTTATCTATATCGGCGAAACCAAGCGCAGGCTCGGCGATCGCTTCGCTGAACACCTGCGCTCGGTCCGCATTAACGCAACTGATCTCCCGGTGGCCCAGCACTTTAACTCCCCCTCCCATTCCCAGTCTGACCTCTCTGTCATGGGCCTCCTCCAGTGCCATAGTGAGGCCCGCCGGAAATTGGAGGAGCAGCACCTCATATTTCGCCTGGGCAGTTTGCGGCCCGGTGGTATGAACGTCGACTTCTCCAACTTCAGATAACTCCTCTGTCCCTCCCTTCCCCTCCTCCTTCCCAGATCTCCCTCTATCTTCCTGTCTCCACCTATATCCTTCCTTTGTCCCACCCCCGACATCAGTCTGAAGAAGAGTCTCGACCCGAAACGTCACCCATTCCTTCTCTCCCGAGATGCTGCCTGACCTGCTGAGTTACTCCAGCATTTTGTGAATAAATCGATTTGTACCAGCATCTGCAGTTATTTTCTTATACTGCTGGAGTAACTCAGCTGGTCAGACAGCATCTCTGGAGGATTCTATCCTCTGAAGGACAGTTGTGAACCAGAGAGGAGGATGTTACAGCATTCAGGTGGCTTCGTGGTCACCCAGACCAATACTGGGTTAATATTCTACACTCACTTTAAATTCTTCATCTGCTCTGGCGGTTTTGATCTTTTGGATCTGGATCTTCAATTTTGGCCCATGCAACACGTGTTGTAGCCTCAGGGGAGAGCACTTTCTTCAGGCTGCCACCACTGATGGGACACGCTCTGTCACTGTGGGGCTGCTCCCTCCACCCCTCATCGGCTACCCCTTCTTCCTGTTTGCTCCCTACTCCACCACGGCTGCCCTCTTCTCACATTGCTCTGTCCACCCGGCCTCTTTCCCCCCCCCTCCAACGCCACCTCTTCCTCCTTCTCCCATGTAGTCTCCGACATCTTCCAAGGCGGAGTATGTCAGTGACTCCTCTCTGTTTATAAAGAGGGATAGACCCCAAAGAATTACACTGTACATGACTATCAAGGGCAGCACAGTGGCACAGCAGTAGAGGTGCTGCCTTACAGCGCCAGAGACCCGGGTTCGATCCTGACTATGGGTGCTTGTCTATACGGAGTTTGTATGTTCTTCCCGTGACCTGCGTGGGTTTTCTCCGAGATCTTCGGTTTCCTCCCACACTCCAAAGACGTACGGCCGTGTATGTTAATTGGCTTGGTATAAATGTAAACTGTCCCCAGTGCGTGTAAAGACTGGATAGACTCGGCTTGTACTCGCTGGAATTTAGAAGATTGAGGGGGGATCTTATAGAAACTTACAAAATTCTTAAGGGGTTGGACAGGCTAGATGCAGGAAGATTGTTCCCGATGTTGGGGAAGTCCAGAACAAGGGGTCACAGTTTAAGGATAAGGGGGAAGTCTTTTAGGACCGAGATGAGAACGTTTTTTTGGAATTCTCTGCCACAGAAGGTAGTTGAGGCCAGTTCATTGGCTATATTTAAGAGGGAGTTAGATGTGGCCCTTGTGGCTAAAGGGATGGAGAGAAGGCAGGTATGGGATACTGAGTTGGATGATCAGCCATGATCATATTGAATGGCGGTGCAGGCTCGAAGGGCCGAATGGCCTACTCCTGCACCTATTTTCTATGTTTCTATGTTTCTATGTAGGACTAGTGTTAATATACGGGGATCACTGGTCAGTGCAGACAGGCCAAAGGGTCTGTTTCCACACAGTATCTCTTAAACTAAACTAATTACTAGACTGGTATATAATTACAATGATATAATAATGCTCTTGGCTGAAATGAATTGAAGGGAAATGTGTATAACAGGATAGTGCAGCCATTTGGACATTGCCTGCTTTGAACTATCACTGCCAAGAATGGTCCTTATGTGACTGGGTGCTGCTTGGTAATGTAATGTGAAAATCGTGTACATTTTGTGTAAAGTTTTGTAATTTTTTTAGATTTTAGAGATTTTAGACACAGCCTGGAAACCGGCCCTTTGACCCGTCAAGTCCGTGCTAACCAGCAATCCCCATGCACTAGCACTATCCTACACACTAGAGGCAATTTACAATCTTTATCGAAGCCAATTAACCTTCAAACTTGTACGTCTTTGGAGTGTGGGAGGAAACCAGAGCACCCGGAGAAAACCCATGTGGTCACGGGGAGAATGTACAAACTCCATGCAGACAGCACCCGCAGTCAGGATTGGACCCGGGTCTCTGGCGCTGTCAGGAAGCAGCTCTACCGCTGCCCCACTGAGCCGCCCCTGTAAACAGCAGGCCTATGATCAAAATGGGTGTTAGCACATTGGATGCAGGTTGATAAATGTACACCTCTGCACATTGAAGTATTTCTAGCTCAGTTTGTTTTTATCCAAGGACTGTTGGCCACATCTGCTGATTATACCCACTGAGAAGTAAACTTCTCATGCAATTATTCAGGGGGGACTGGATGATGTATTGCTTTGCCCCTTGGGATAGAGATCCAATCAAATCAATGATTAAAGGCTAATCTCTCGGTTTACTGCACATTCGGAGGAAGCACGTGGTCTCCTGGCCTCTTGCATTACTGGGCAGATGTTATGTGTTTTGGAAGTGTATTTCAGAGCCATAATTGAGAGATGATCATTAAGGCGGTTTAAACACTGCATTCAGAAACACGGCTTGGAAATAAAATGTGGACGGCACGCCTGTTGAATAGACGTTTATTAAAAAAAACAATGGACGTACTAATATCTCCAAAGAAAGAAGCCTGTTGTCATTACCTGGTCTGCCAGTTAGAGTTAGCTCTTACGGCTAACGGAATCAAGGGATATGGAGAAAAAGCAGGAACGGGGTACAGATTTTGGATGATCAGCCATGATCATATTGAATGACGGTGCTGGCTCGAATGGCCTACTCCTGCACCTATTTTCTATATTTCTATGTCAGTGACTCACCAGGTGTTGATGCTTATGTGTGTGTGTGCTGAGTAGGCTATCAGGTTTTTGGTTATGCCCAATTCAAAGCAATTTTGATGCTAGTAAGTACCAGAAATGTCAGGAAAAAATAAACTGCTGTAGGAACTCAGCGGGTCAGGCTGCATCTGGGGCGTCACATAGATGCAACTGGGAGAGCTGCTACCTCACAACGCCAGAGACCCACTGCATTTGATCCTAACCTTGGCTGCTGTCTGTGTGGAACTTGCACGTTTGCTCCGAGTGCTCCAGTTTCCTCCCACTCCCCAAAGACGTGCAGGTTTGTAGGTTAATTGGCCTCTGTAAATTTCCCCTAATGTGTAGGAAGTGGATGAGAAAGTGGTACAACATAGAACTAGCGTGAGCAGGTGATCCGTGGACCACGCTGAACAAGCAGCTTTTAATAACACTGCTTTCTAGGCAACATCGTGATTTTTATTTTTAAAAGTAGACTCCCTGTGCATGTTACGGATGGCAAATGGGAACCGGACCAAGCGAGTTTCTATTTAATTGAATTGCCATTTGTGCATTTGTGTCAGTGTGGACTCGGCGGGCCAAAGGGCCTGTTTCCATGCTGTATCTCTGAACCAAATCTGTGGAGGGAAATGGACATTACCCCCTGACGGATGCTGACTGACCCACTGCGTTTCTCCAGTGGTCTGTAATTTTTTCCCTCAATCCTTCAGCATCTGTAGTCTCTCACGTCTCAGTGATATGGACCTCCTGAAAGCTGGTCCTGAGAAATGGAAGGCCTATTGAGATGAAATGATGTGACTTTGCCAACCCCGCAGAGAAGAGAAAATAACAAAGTTGACCATGTCCCACATTTGTCGACACAGCTGTAGGTTTGGTCTCCATTCCCTCCTTGACCACGGCGTTATTGGGGTTTTTTAATTAGACGCGGGCATTGTTGCTTGGCAACTTTTTTTTCCTCATCCCTGGTTACTTTTGCAGTGCTACTGCCCGAATTTGCTGCTGCTCTAGTAGTGAATAGACAATAGACAATAGACAATAGGTGCAGGAGTAGGCCATTCAGCCCTTCGAGCCAGCACCGCCATTCAATGCGATCATGGCTGATCACTCTCAATCAGTACCCCGTTCCTGCCTTCTCCCCATACCCCCTCACTCCGCTATCCTTAAGAGCTCTATCCAGCTCTCTCTTGAAAGCATCCAACGAACTGGCCTCCACTGCCTTCTGAGGCAGAGAATTCCACACCTTCACCACTCTCTGACTGAAAAAGTTCTTCCTCATCTCCGTTCTAAATGGCCTACCCCTTATTCTTAAACTGTGGCCCCTTGTTCTGGACTCCCCCAACATTGGGAACATGTTTCCTGCCTCTAATGTGTCCAATCCCCTAATTATCTTATATGTTTCAATAAGATCCCCCCTCATCCTTCTAAATTCCAGTGTATACAAGCCCAATCGCTCCAGCCTTTCAACATACGACAGTGCAGTCAATGGTGTCGTTGGATGTACAGGTCCAGGATTTCAGTGCAGCATCGCTGAAGGAATAACAATGTAACTCCTGCTTAGGGTAGTTGTATGCCCAACCTAAAGGGGAAATTGGCTGTTGCTGTTCTTGACCTTCAGGTGATTGTGCTCGGTGGTCTGGGGGGAAGCCTTGGTAGTTTCCTTCGGTATGTTTTGCTTATGCATGCAGCAATAGCAATAGCAAAGCAGGCAAGAAATGTTTAAGATGTTGGATATGATGCTAATCCAGTATCTTAACCGTCTTAATCATAGTGACAGGCACAGTCACGTCAAGGACAGCACAGGTGGCTCAGCGGTAGAGTTGCTGCCTTACAGCGCCAGAGACCTGGGTTAGATTGTGATAAGGGCGCTACCGGTATGCCGTTTGTATGTTCTTCCTGTGACCATGTGGGTTTCTTCTGGTCTCTGGTTTCCTCCCACATTCCAAAGACATACAAGTTTATAGGTTAATTACTTTCTGTAAATTGTAAAGTGTCGCTTGTGTGTAGGAAAGTGCTAGTGTATGGGGTGATCAGTGGTCGGCCCGGACTCGATGGGCCGAGGGGCCTGTTTCCGCACTATATCTTTAAAGTCTGAAGTCTAAAAACTGATGTGAAGCCCCTTGAACGATGTTGGACATGTACTCATCCAGAGAAGTGGACGGCATTTAATTACATCTCTAACGTGACCTGCAGTCAGTAGAACAGCTTTAACAATCTGAATGAGTCCTTTTTTTTCCCGCAGGGAACTTAGCCTCTGCCTTGCTCTGGTAACCACAACATTTGTGAAATTATTGTAGGTCATTCAGTGAGAAACTCAGGACAATGATGTTACCATTTAATATCAGAGAAGCAGTTTAGAAGTGGAGATGGTGATTACCTGGCACTTGAGTGGTGCAAATGTTATTTACATTTGCCAGCTCACCCTGAATGTATTCTGTTGAGAATGTAGAGTTCTCTGCATACAATGTAGAGAATGGCCCCAAGTTTCCTTAAGTGGGAGATTGGGCACTCTCAGTAGTTACTACACATGAACTGTGCTTATCATTGTTTAGCAAGTCTGCCAAACTTTTGACAGACATGTGCTTCATTCGTAGGCTGCAGTGACACAAGCTCTCCAGAAGCATTAGGTAAAACCATTCAGTTTAACTTAAGTGGAAACAGAGGCCATGAAAATGATTTCACGCTGGGAAAAGCACATCAATATGGCTATGTGTGGGGTGGGAGGATTTGTTCATTGATCCTATCCCCATTGTGTTATTGACATTTGTTAATGTAAAGTGCACCGACATACTGTGAACAATTATGTTTTGCATTGTATCTAGACTAATCATACTATGCGTGCATGAAACCATACAAGAGTGCGAAAGGTAGAATGACAGGTAGAGGGACTCTTCCTTGGAGCGCAGGAGATTGAGGGGCGACCTTGTTGAGGTGTATAAAACCATGAGAGGATTTTTATTTGATAGACTGAGATATATCTGCAATTTTTTGAGTCGTGCCGAATTTCTTTAGTCTTTGGAAGAAATAGAAGCATTGGTGTGTTTTCTTGGTCGGAGTATTAAGGTGGGATGTTTTCGTGCATTAGGTTCAAGGCATTGTGCACAATAGAATTGGCCACGCAGAATTTGTGCAAACTCAAATCGTTTCCCCAATCACTCTTAGTCCCTTCCCTGGAGATTTGCAGAGGCTTGAGGACACTAATTATAGTCACGGCAGAAATAGATATTTAGATGGAATGTCAATAGAGGGCTATGCGGATCAGGCACGAAGCTGGACATGAGGTGCATGGGAGATTTGCAAGGATGTTACTTTGGATGGAGTGTTTCAGTTATGAGGAGAGACTGGCATCTAGGAAGGAACTGCAGATGCTGGTTTAAACCGAAGATAGACTCAAAACGTCACCTATTCCTTTTCTTCAGCGATGCTGCCTGACCCATTGAGTTACTCCAGCTTTTTTGGTGTCTGTGAGGAGAGACTGGGTCTGTTTTCCCTGGAGGTTTAGAAGGGGTATGATTGAGGTATATAAATTTATATGAGGCATAGACTGCAGGAATCCATGTATCAGAGGTAAACAAAACAAGATTTGGGTGTATGTGGGGAAAAGTTCAGAGAGGATATGAGGGGAATCTTCTTCACCCAGAGAGTGGTGCATATCTGGAACGCCCTGCCCGAGAGAGTGATAGAATCATTGTTGTTGACAGCATTTAAGATATCTGTAGATGAGCACTTGAATTACGTCAGTATTGAAGGGTGTGGGCAAAATGCTGGGAAACGGGGTGAGTGCAAATGGGTGGCCCCCATCCGATCTGATGGGAGGGGGGGGTGATCAACTGTGATCATATTGAATGACCTTGCAGGTTTGATGAGCCTCATAGTGCCTTGCTGTTCGGATGATATCTCCTCCAACAGTGCAGGGCTGGTGGAGGAACTTGAATAGGATTTGGATCTTGAGGCATGCCAGAGAGATCAGAGGTGGAAGGGTGAGGAGGGAACGGGTTGAGCTACAGTTGGCTGGATGGACTTTGAGTGTTGGTTTGGTGTATTATCTTGGGATGCCACTATTGCCTTGATTGGGATGGCAATGGGTGGGCTAACTGAGCATGGGATGGCGATGGGTGGGCTAACTGAGCATGGGAAGGCCAAAAGCATTGTCCGAGTTTAGACTTTGGCGAAAATGAAGGGAAAATAGATGCAACGGACCCATCTCTGGTTGGATCAAAGTGCCTGACACCGTAGACTAGTTTGGTTGTAATGGCAGAAAAATTGAGTATGGAGAAAATTATTAGTTCTTATCAGGATGTAACACATTATTGTGGTTGAAGGGAAGTCAGAAGAAGTAGTATATTTTGATTTTGAGGGAACGGGAAGTGGAGTTGAGGCCCAGATCAGATCAGATCAGATCAGCTGCGGTTTAATTGAACTGTTAAAATATCATAAATTCTGAATAGAATAACTCTGGAAACATTTATCATTGTCCAGGTATTGCTCATGGAATGAGCCATGCAGAGCAGCAGATATTCAGAGATTACTCGTGCAATGAACCATGCAGAACATCATACATGCGGACACAAAAAGCTTGAGTAACTCAGCGGGACAGGCAGCATCTCTGGGGAGAAGGAATGAAGAAGGGTCTCGACCCGAAACGACACCCATTCCTTCTCTCCAGAGAAGCTGCCTGTCCCGCTGAGTTACTCCAGCTTTTTGTGTCTATCTTCAGTTTAAACCAGCATCTGCAGTTCCTTTCGACATACATCATACATCCAGGGATTGATCACTCATTGAGCCATGTGGAGCATCATACTGCTCGCCCATTGAACCACGCAGAGCAAAAGGATTCCGACCCAGGACATCACCTATTGAGTCTGAAGAAGGGTTCCGACCCGAAATGTCACCTAATCATGTTCTCCAGAGATGTTGCTGACCCGCTGAGTTACTCCAGCATTTTGTGCCTTTCCTTCAACATACATCCAAAGATTGCTTTGAAATAGACACAAAATGCTGAAGTAACTCAGCGGGTCCGGCAGCATTTCTGGAGAAAAGGAATAGGTTGCTTGCCTATTAAGCCAGGCTTAATGGGCAGGCAACCTATTGTGAGACTTGCAGAGCTGCTGAACCCTATGGAATGATGGAGGAATAAAAAGAACACAAGAAGCAGAGGGGAGAGTGCAGAAAGGAGAGAGGTAGTAATTCGTACAAGCGAGAGAGAAAGACGGAAGGTAGTGATTCGTACAAGCAAAAAACACCAGAATCGAGTAGAGCAAGAAAGAGGGACACTCGGAGGCAGGGAGACATGGAGGGAGAGAGAGAGGTGGGTGATGAGGGAACAGAGAGATAATGAGAGGTGACTGGGTGGAAGGGGCACAGGTTGGGGGGAGAGAATAGGGGAGAGAGGAAGACATCCAGGGAAGGATTCGCCCTTTCCAGCACTGAGTCAGAGTCTAAGAAAATAACTGCAGATGCTGGTACAAATCGATTTATTCACAAAATGCTGGAGTAACTCAGCAGGTCAGGCAGCATCTCGGGAGAGAAGGAATGGGTGACGTTTCGGGTCGAGACCCTTCTTCAGACTGATGTCGGGGGTGGGACAAAGGAAGGATATAGGTGGAGACAGGAAGATAGAGGGAGATCTGGGAAGGAGGAGGGGAAGGGAGGGACAGAGGAGCTATCTGAAGTTGGAGAAGTCGACGTTCATACCACCGGGCCGCAAACTGCCCAGGCGAAATATGTCAGAGTCTGACAGGCAGACTCTTGGATTGAAATCTAGGGCTCAGATTGATTCTAGTAAGTTGGGACAAGCCAGGTGCACACACACCCAGGTGCACACACACACAGACTCACACACGGTTAACAGAAAAAGATGGAGAACAGGGTTGGGAGAAAATTAATTGAAACAAAGCAGAGATCACGTAGAAATTGAGAGGGAAATTGAAACAATGAAGGAAGGTCAAGGTTAAAATAGGCACAAAGATGATCAAAATCACAACATGGATCTCGTTTAAAAAAACTGTGGAATTGGAGATGGGGGATGGGTGCGGGAGTCATCAGAAGACCTCAAGTTGACTTTGACAATGTAATCCCTTAAGTCGTTTATCTCAATCGATAAACAAACACTAGCTCCACAAATCGTTGGCTGATTTTTCCAGGGACAGTTTTAATACTAAATTTAGTGAGTGTTGTTGGTTGTGAAATGTTGTGAAATCAATTGCAGTTGGATGGTGAGAAAAGAAGTCACCACAGGCATATAATGGGTTTTTTTGCGCGCAGTTCATTAATCATACATTTCCCAAATCTCTTGCTGGTTCTTTGCTGTTCCAATTCTGCGTGACATGGCCATTTTTATGTGAGGCAGCTGCTTTCTCCTGGAGCAGTGCTTCCTAAGGGGGATCATTTCCATCCGTTAATGTCTGTCTGTAACATAGCCCGAGGTACTTACGGTTTCCCTGGCTGAATTCCGAAAGGGTGTTAACTTTCAAACAAAACGAGAGCAGAGAGAGTCCCCTTGAGCCTTCCAGCAAGGGTTCAGACTCAATCATCGCCCCAAGTTAAATACCTGAGAAACGGCTAGTCAAGAAGGGCAAAAAACTGCAGATGCTGAATGTCTGAAATAAAAATAGGAAATGTAGAGGCATTCGGCAGGTCGAGTAGCATCTGTCTGAATGGCTGAATCTTTGTTACACCGTGAACTCTTATGGCCAGGCATGCAATCCCAAGAGGAGTAAAATGGAGGGACGAGGAAGTGCAGATGCTGGAAGCTTGACAATGGACAATAGGCAATAGGTGCAGGAGTAGGCCATTCTGCCCTTCGAGCCAGCACCGTCATTCAATGTGATCATGGCTGATCATTCACAATCAGTACCCCGTTCCTGCCCTCTCCCCATACCCCCTGACTCTGCTATCATTAAAAGCTCTATCTAACTTTCTCTTGAAAGCATGGATGGAGAGACTGATCATGGCTAGAGGTGAAAAAGGGACAAAAGGGTGTCAGATAAGGAGAGATTAGGAATGAATATAAAGCCAGTGAGAGGGATGTAGGTGGAAGAGGATAGGGGTTGGGTTGCGCAAGGTAAGAAAGGAAGAACAGTATGAAAAATGGCTGCACAATGGCGTGGGGGGGGGGGGGGGGGGGAACAGGAAAAAAAGAGCAGGTATGAAGGGGTTTTTTTTTGCTTAAAATTGGAAAATTCAGTCTTCCATGGTCTTCACCAGCTCAATACCATTGGGTGGATTAATCGGCAAAGGCTAGTGATGAAAAGGAGACAAAAAGGAGTCGGGTAAGGAGAGGAGAGGAATGAAATGTAAAGTCGGAGGGAATATATAGGTGGAAGGTGTCAGGAGTGGGGAAGTTTACAACCAATCAGTATGAACATTGAATTCTCCAATTTTAAGTAGTACCCACAACTCTCTCTTTCCTTCCTGTGGTTCCCCCACCCCAGCGCATATCCACCACCCCACCCCTCTTCCCCATTCCCCCCTTCCCATTCCACCCATATCTCTCTCTAGCTTTACATTTCACTCCTCCTCTCCCATTATCTAACACCCTTTTGTCACCTTTCATCTCCAGCCCATGTTACTTCTTCCACCCATTTGTCAATCAACCCTACTCACCAGTCTCCATCGATCACTTGCCAGGCTTTGTCAATGTGAAGAAGGGTCCTGACCAGAAATGTCACCCATTCACCCCCTCCACAGATGCTGCCTGACCATCTGAGTTACTCCAGCACTTTGTGTTTTGCCCGAGAGGAATGGCTAAGCAGATCCTTAAGGATATAATTATTTTTTTTTAATACCGGGACCCCGGGAAAAGCACAAAGACATGGGGCCAGGTCAATCTCTTGATTAAGGCTGGCATGGACTTGAAGGGCCAAATGGCCTTTTTCCAAGCTCCAAGCATTGTGTGATTCAACCATGGTTAAGTTCCTGAACTATGCAAGTTGCATGACTGCAGGAAAGGAATTCAGCATGTCTCCAGTGACTCTTACAAGATTCAACAGATGTACTATAGAAAACATACCGTCTGGTCGCATCACAGCTTGGTTGGGAACAGCTCTGCCTAAGACAGCAATAAATTGCAGAGAGTTGTGGATGTGGCCCATCACACACGATGTGGGATGCTTTTCTGAAGCAACGTGAAGTGTAAACGGAGACAATGGTGAGTCTCCGTTATCTCAGTTTACACTTCATGTTGCTTTAGAAAAGCAGCCAACATAATCAAAGAGCTTGTCCCGTCTTAGTCATTCCTTTTTCTCTCCGCTCCCGTCAGGCAAAATATACAAAAGCTTGAAAGCTTACCCTGCTGTTAACAGGCTTCAGAACGGCTCTTCCATGAGCAAATGTACTGCCCGATCTGTCTATACCTCATTGGGGACATTAGATTTTGTCTCTAGACCTGGTGCGCCACAATGCTGAGAACTATATTCTGCCCTCTGGTATTTATTGCTTCACTCTACCTGTTGCACTTGAGTTGGGCTTGTTTATATTTATGAATAACGTCTTTGATTTTATTGGATAGCGTGCAAAACAAAGCTTTTCACTGTACCTCGGGACGCATGACAATCATCATAAACCTAAACCTTTAGATTTTTCTGCTGGGGATTGTCAAGATGGGGGGAACACAAAATGCACAATGTTCCTCTGACTCACGATTGTTTCTACTTCTTTTGCAGTGGTCGGACGCCTTTGAAAACATAATGTTAATGCTCGACGGGATGCCGGCAGGAAGAGTCAAGCCTGAGCTCCTAGACTCCGAGAGGGGGGTAAGCTGAGGCTTCCAGATAATTCCCTTTCCTCCCAGTGGCAGTAATTATTTCCAGACCGCTCTGTCTCCTCGCAGCCAAAACCACAAAATGTGCTCATCCATCTCCAGCCCTCCACTGCTTCTGCTGATGTGTAGTCTGACACCTAGGAGACCCACTGAGGCCGACATGATATCACCATGCTCGAAAGCTAAGAAAAAAAATCTCAGTGAAGGACAGTTCAAATGATCTTTACAGCAGGTTGAGATTTCTGTAGGAAGTTCATATTCTGTGCATCTGCATCTGTAATTTACAGAATATCTCGTACATAATATCCTTGCTTCTAGCTCAGTGTAAGTGTTCGATTTGCAAACACTTATACCCACAAGCATTTGATTTATAATGATAGCATTGGTGTTTGTAAAAACAGAGACAACTAAAAGAGGAAGAAATCCGAAACCTACAGCAAAGATTTTTTTTTAATTATAAAAAAGGGAATGCAAACTAATAATCAAATTTCCTCCAGTATGAGCTGACAATTCATAAACAGTAGCCAATCTTTAACTAATAACTCTTTGACTCTTGTTCAATTTCATTCTTACCCTCTTCACAATGCAGCTCGAAGACGATCATAAAGGAATTGAGAGGGATATTTTGGGGGTAACATTTCGTTAGCTTAGGCAAATATAGGCCAGTGTTGGTGTAATAATCAGGGATGCAAGGACCATTGTGGTGTTGGTTGACTGGAGATCTGGGGCAGAGGGGAAGGGGGGGGGGGGGTTGGTGATAGGGTGTAGGGTAAGGAAGGGTGGAGCGATATGGCGGGGGAGGAAAAGACAATGTTATATTGCTGCTAAAATCCCCGATATTAATGGAACCAGCTTGAATGATTAGGAATAGATAATAAACGCTGATTCGATCCAATGATTCCAATGACACTTTATTGTCCCGTACCTAGGTGGAGTGAAATATTTTGCATACAACCCGATAGCATCATGCAGCAGACCTCACCTAGGCAGTGCACAACAGGTCGCCATGTTTCTGGTGCCGGCAAAGTTACAAGAAGCTCATAGAAAAGTCTTATCTTCTGCTCGCAGCGGTGAACCAGGCCTGGCGCCACACGTGGGCAAATGCAGCCCCCCGCCGGTACTTGTAATTAAACAGAAACTCCAGAAATTGTGGAAAAGAGAATTCCACGTGAAAATCATATAATCTATCAATATTTTAAACACAACAGTGTTCAGTGATTTACTGTCATCTGGGGCAAAACATTCCTCGCAAATATTCTACAATCATATCATATATCACATCATATATATACAGCCGGAAACAGGCCTTTTCGGCCCACCAAGTCCGTGCCGCCCAACGATCCCCATACATTAACACTATCCTACACCCACTAGGGACAATTTTTTTACATTTACCCAGCCAATTAACCTACATACCTGTACGTCTTTGGAGTGTGGGAGGAAACCGAAGATCTCGGAGAAAACCCACGCAGGTCACGGGGAGAACGTACAAACTCCTTACAGTGCAACACCCGTAGTCAGGATCGAACCTGAGTCTCCGGCGCTGCATTCGCTGTAAAGCAGCAACTCTACCGCTGACATTTTTAAATTCATTGTAAGAAATTGCTGGAAATGGATTAGTTAGGCAGTTTATATACTCTCTTGTTTTCAAGGGAGAGTTAGATTTAGCTCTTAGGCCAAAAGGAATCAAGGGATATGGGGAGAAAGCAGGAATGGGGTACTGATTTTGGATGATCAGCCAAATGAAGGGCCAAATGGCATACTCCTGCACCTATTTTCTATGTTTCTATAAAGGCAGACCTGAACTGCACAGAGAGGAAATAAACATCAACAGTGATGGGACATTAAAATGGAATGCCACTGAATGGAAACCATGAGCCATTTACTTTGGCACCGATTCCATTTCTTTCAAAATTTCCTCCCACATGATAAATCAAATCAATTTCTTTCTCGTGCATGTTTTTTTTTACAGGTTTTTATTTAACTCTGCCTTTCATTGTATTAATTGATACATTAGTCCGTTATCTCCCTGTGGTGAGGCCTCAACTACAATGGTGCTCAGAAACATAACCCCTGGTCAAAAAGTTGTATCTTGCCAAGCAAAAAGCATTTTCAAAAATGTTGTCTCCTGTCTAGAGTTGTATGTGCATTCACAAAATTAGAAGACAAAAATGCAATTGGATTTAACTGTAGAACCACTAAAGCTCTGCAGCTAACAAGTCCAATACTGAGCATTTAATGCATGAGTGTTATACTTCAATGTCCTGCATTCAAAATTGATTTTAGAGCAAATGATAACTCTCAAATTTTATATCTACTAAACGGTGACTTAAAAATAAATCTGGATAAAGTGGTACCAATCATGCATCTATTCATTAAATAAATATTGCGTAGTAGGTCCAAGCATTTACAGCACAGAAACAGTCATCTGGCTCAACAGATCTTTGCGTATAGCTGTGGTCTACATAATCTTTCTGTCACATTAGTTCATCCAAACACATCCTCCTATGCTCCTTCCCCCTCATGTACTTACTGAGTTCCCTCTTATGTTACAGAATTTCTTGGGTAAAGAAAAATCATTCTTACAATTACTTAATGAGAGCAGGAATAGTCCAAAAGAACTTACATTTTGTGGGGGAAAATGCTGGTTTATATCGAAGATAGACACAAAGTGCTGGAGTAAGTCAACATCCCTGGAGAAAAAGGATGGGAGAAGTTTCGGGTCGGAATTTGGGTTCAGGTCTGAAGAAGAGTTCCAACCTGAAACACCAGAGATACTGCGTGACCCACTGAGATACTCCAGCACTTTGTGTCTATCTTCGGAACTTACATTTGGTTCTTTTTGATATATTTGATTCTCAGCTAATACATCTGTACATGCTTAACTCCATGCCTGTGATAAAAAATATTTAAATATATGATTACACTTTAGTTCAGTTATAACAAATGTTTCAATTACACACCAAATCACACGTGAAGCAGCCGAGGTCAGAATTATTATCTAGAAAAAATCAAAACAATGATTAATGCATTATTAATGAAAGCATTCGCTACTCAGGAATAATTTTAAAGAACAGGAATAATTGTAAAGACCCCAATATGGACGTCGTGTCTTGTGATGTTTTGATCAAAACTAGGATAGGAATTTATAAAATTCTACCCAAATCAATTGTTCCTTTACAATCCAAATATGAATTTGAATTTTCAACGATGTAATTTGAAATCCAAATACTAATTAGTTGAGCAAACAGTTAATACTATTGTGAAAATGAAAAAGCAGCACATATTGGAAGTGCAACTCAGTTTTGGTCTTCAAATTTGAGGAAGGATATTCTTGCTATTGAGGGCGTGCAGCGTAGGTTTACTAGGTTAATTCCCGGAATGGCGGGACTGTCATATGTTGAAAGACTGGAGCGACTAGGCTTGTATACACTGGAATTTAGAAGGATGAGAGGGGATCTTCTCGAAACCTATAAGATTATTAAGGGGTTGGACACGTTAGAGGCAGGAAACATGTTCCCAATGTTGGGGGAGTCCAGAACCAGGGGCCACAGTTTAAGAATAAGGGGTAGGCCATTTAGAATGGAGATGAGGAAAAAGTTTTTCAGTCAGAGAGTTGTGAATCTGTGGAATTCTCTGCCTCAGAAGGCAGTGGAGGCCAATTCTCTGAATGCATTCAAGAGAGCTAGATAGAGCTCTTAAGGATAGCAGAGTCAGGGGGTATGGGTAGAAGGCAGGAACGGGGTACTGATTGAGAATGATCAGCCATGATCACATTGAATGGCGGTGCTGGCTCGAAGGGCCGAATGACCTACTCCTGCACCTATTGTCTATTGTCTATAATACAGAGAGAAATGTTAACTGTTTCTCTTTCCACGGATGCTGCCTGACCTGTTGAATAGTTTTTGTTTTGTTGACTATATTTAATTGGATTTAAGCTGAAAGGAAGGGAGCACATTGCGAAATGGCATTATTGTGATTTTGCATGGACAATCAGAGATTTTGCCAGTAGCCAGTTCAATTGTGATCCTTATTTTGTGTGGGTGCCCAATTCACCCCGAATGTCATATGCACATTTCCTTATTAATGTATGTATATTCTCAGCAATGTCTGTCCTTTAATTGCATAAGAATTTTGCATCAGTGCAGAACAGTTTGAGTGTGGGTGCAAAAAGGCTGATTTCCCTGATTTTAATTAACATTCAATTACTATGATTTATAAATTATAGTATTGGTCAGTATAAGTATTGGTCAGTTTAGAATCCTCTGCCCAGGGGTTAAATCTGTGTTTGTTTATTTGTTCCGGTGAAGGCGTTGTGCACACGGCAGCCAGACAACAGTCGTTTGTCTTTTTCTTTTTGTTTTCACTCTTAATTTCAAGTTTTCGTGTACCTTGTTGTGTGTTGTGACTGTTGGCAGACCAATTTCCCTCCGGGGATGAATAAAGTTTTATCGTGTCGTATTGTGTAAGGAAAGTGTTTTTTAAAAGCCGTTTGCATATGTAAAGGTTCAGTTCTCTGAAGTTACCTCAATTTTTTCCCCATGCTACATGTGAAATGTGTGCGCAGGTATGCTCAATATTTCAAACATTATTGCTTTTATTTGCCAGCTATGCGGTGAAATTTAAAAATAAAACCTATATCTAAATAGATCATTTTACTGGCAGTTTCCTTGGATGTAAGTTCTATGCAGGGAGACTGTATAAAAACTAATATCAAACTTTCCAACTGTGAAATGCTCGAGCTTAATGCTCCTTTTAGTTGTTTCATTAAAAAAGAAAGTGAAAAAAAGTTATACAGCAATCAGCTAAAGCGATAAATCTCATTTTGTAACAGTATCCAAAATTAAGTTCTGTCCTTGAGCCTCAATGTTGGCTATTTCTTTGATTGGCCTTATTCAACATCGCATTCATTTTCTATATAAATGAATCCTTTTAGACATACTTTTCAGGCAGGTTTGTGTGTGTATGTTGCCGTTAGGCAACGTGATGGATAGAGTGCTTCATTTCTGAGCTCTTACTGAAGATTCTGGCTGAGTTTCAAAGCTAGTTGAAGAGAGTTGATGACCTAGACTGAGATCAGTGTCTGGCTCCGGTGCTGGGCGGCAGTGTTATGTCTAAGAATGTAGAATGTAACTCAAACACATTTTCTTAAAACATGAAAAAAATTAACAGCTCAACCAAGCATATGAATTTATCCCCCTTAAGAGGTGATGTGATCTGGTTTAAAATATGGAAAGATTTTCTGTCTGAGACAACTTAATGACAGATGGAAAGTAGTTGAGGTTTTATCTCTAATCAATGGTCATTAATTAGTTTTTGAACATTGGGCCATTATAATATGTTTCGAGGCAAATCCTAGTTTATTAAAGCTGCACCTCCGGATAAGTCAAAACCTCAATCAGCAGTTTAATTATAGTAAATGGATTCTTTATAAAATCAAAGAAAGACATAACATTTTTGTGTTACAAATATTTACAACCTGAAATGTGGCTGGTGTGTCCCCGGTAATTAGATCATTCTGATCAGTGTGGGAGGTTGTGGGAATAGCTCAACAGGAGGGGCAGAGCTTCGCTTAAAGATAAACTCCGCCATCTGATCAGTAAGCTTTGCTGGGAGAGGGGAGAAAACAAATGGTGGAGAAACTCTGCGGGTCAGGCTTCATTGTGGAGGGAAGTGGACAGACAACATTTCGAGTTGGGACCTTTCACACTGAAATATAATCAAGAGTCAAGAGTGTTTTATTGTCCTATGTCCCAAACAGAACAATGAAAATCTTACTTGCATTTTCCAATTTTACCGTACTAACCTACAAACACCCCACCATCGCCTCTTTATACCCCTCATTTTTCCCCCTTGCCCCACCTGGATGCGCACCCATTTCTCCCTTTCCTGCCTCCCCTCCCATCTACATTCCTTCATCTGGCTTCTTCAATCCTTAACTCCTTATCTCGCACTATTTGTCTGTTCCTCTCTGGCTTTTGTTCAACTATCTGCCAATCAAACCCCACATACCTGTATCTTCCTATCATACCTGGCTTTGTCCTGCTCCCACCTCATTTCCAGCTCTCTGCTCCCCTAATACGATCAGTCTGAAGAAGGGTCCCGAACCAAAACGTCACCTATCCATGTTGTCCAGGCTGCCTGACCCACTGAGTTACTACAGCACTTTTTTAAATTTTTTGTAAGCCGGCATCTGGAGTTCCTTGTGTCTTGCTCTTAGCTCTATTGCTTGCTTTGCACAACTTAAAATTGGCCTCAATGAGCAGATCCCATCCCTGCACCAGAAACCCAGCCAGGTTATGTTCCCTGTAATATACTTTCTCTCCTTCAGGACTACCAGCCATGGTAATGATAGTCTCCTCAGTTCATGACCCTAATCTGCCACCCTCTTCCAGGCATTGATCGTCCAAGCAAAAAGCCCCAATTTACACAAAGCAAACTCGATCATTGACAGCCGCATGACAACCACACTAACTCTTGCCTCACTCAAACCTCTTCAATCAATGGCCAGCCTCCCTTCCCCCACTCTAACCTCTGCTTTACCTGCTTTGCACCTCATGCTCTTTTTAGTCATCGGTCCTCCCTTCTAGTAACGCTGACTCGCTAGAGCCCTGTACCATTTTTGCTGCACTGTGTGTGATTAACACATCGTGACAGCACCAATGAATCTTTAGGCCAATACTTTATCTAAAATGTTAAAGGTTTAGAATACAGATGTTGTTTACAATTCTACATATATTGGTCAGAGTGAATCTTGACTTGGGCACCTCCAAGCATGATGAGTTGGCACTGATACACAGGGTGGCACAGTGGTGCAGCGGTAGAGTTGCTGCCTTACAGAGCCAGAGACCCAGGTTCGATCCTGACTACGGGTGCTGTCTGTACAGAGTTTATACGTTATCCTTGTGACTGCGTGGGTTTTCTCCGGATGCTCCAGTTTCCTCCCACACTCCAAAGACATACAAGTTTGTCGGTTAATTGGCTTCTGTAAATTGTCCCTTGCGTGTAGGATAATGTTAGTGCATGGGGTGATCGCTGGTCGGCGTGGACTAGGTGGGCCGAAGGGCCTGTTTCTGCGCTGTATTTCTAAAATCTAAAGTCTAAAGTGTTGTTCCGCTGACAAATTACGACGAGGCTTGTACACCCCATGAGATTGAATGATACACATTGTTTGAAGCAATGCCAACTTGTTGCTGAGCAGAAGGAAGGTCATGGCAATATTTCTTACTTTGAACTGCAGTGTCATAGAGAGGCAAATACAGAGGTTGGACACAGCCGACAGTGATGGAGAGGAGCGAAAAATCAACCTCGATCCCTAACTCAATCCTTAGCGAAACACAGAGCATGATTGTCTGAATCTCTGAGCACCTAAGCATGACATTTCACCAGGGCAATGACAAATGATGTGATTATATAAATCAATATGATGATACCAGTTCCCATCACTCTTCAACCTTTGTGCTCACAGAGGCATTGAGTTTAGTGCTGGGCCAGCATAAATTCAAAAATGTCACACTTTGATTTAAATGTTCTGATGACCTTGACCCTCCATATGCCAGTAACCATCTCCAGCCGTGTCAGCGAGTCATAGAATCATACAGCGCAGAAACAGGCTCTTTAGCCCACCATGATCATTCCAACCAATAAATATCCATCCTCACTATTCCCATTTACCAGAAATTAGTCCATGCACTTCAATACCTTGGTGGTTCAAGTGCTCACCTTGATGCCTCTTAAATGCTGTGAGAGTTTCTGTCGCCACCATCTCCTCAGTGATTGTTTTCCATATCCCTACCACCAAGAAACAATTCTTCCTCACATCTCATCTAAACTTTGTACCTCTCACCCTAAACTTATAGACCCTGACTTTAGATACCTCTACAATATGGTAATGTTTCCAACTATGCCCCTCATGATTTTATGTATCTCTTCTTAATTTATTGTATGTCCTTAATTTCATTAATCGCACAATGGAGGTCACTGTCGTCAGTTGCCAAGGATCCAACATTTGGAGTTCCTACCTTTCCTCTTCTAACATAGTCTTTAGAGTTGGATAAAGGGCTAGTGTTTGTGGAAAGGTCTCCTTATCTCCATTGTCTCTGGCTGGCTGCTGGTGAATAGCAGTCCACAAGGATCGGTGTTGAGTGCGCTACCTTGCACGTTGTACATTAATGATTTGGATGAT
This sequence comes from Rhinoraja longicauda, assembly GCF_053455715.1. Lineage (NCBI taxonomy): Eukaryota > Metazoa > Chordata > Chondrichthyes > Rajiformes > Arhynchobatidae > Rhinoraja > Rhinoraja longicauda. The sequence continues at coordinate 26,877,967 of NC_135959.1, read as the reverse complement.
AAAATTAATGACTTTGTGGCCAAGTTTGTGGATGATAAGCAGATAGGTGGAGGGGCAGGCAGTGTTGACGAAGCAGAGCATCTGCAGAAGGACTTGAACAGGTTGGGAGAGTGGGCAAAGAAGTGGCAGATGGAATACAGCATAGTAAAGTGAAAGGTCTTGCATTTTGGTAGTAGGAATAAAGGCTAAATGGGGAGATGATTCAGAAATCGGAGGTGCAAAGGGACTTGGGAATGCTGGTGCTCATTGAAACAATGAATAATGAAAGGCCTGGATAGATGTGGAGAGGATGTTTCCACTATTGGGAGAGTCTACAACCAGAGGGTACAACTTCAAAATAATAGGACGTACCTTTAGAAAGGAGATGAGGAGGGGTGCTGAATCTGTGGAATTCATTGTCACAGGTGGCTGTGGAGGCCAAGTTTTGAGGTATTTTAAATGCGGAGATTGGTAGGTTCTTGATTAGTAATGCTGTCAAAGGTTACGGGGAGAAGGCAGGAGGATGATGTTGAGAGGTAAAGATAAATCAGCCTTGATTGAATGGCGGAGTAGGCTTGATGGGCCAAATGGCCTAATTCTGCTCCGATGGATTATGAACGTATGTACACTCCTCTACTCCTGTGGGAAGTTTATACTCTGTGAATCGTTGAAGAAACCCCAAATGAACAGAGGGGGGAAGTGAAGGAAAGATGAGAGGTAGATTGATTTACGGATTTAAAAAATGATCTCAACCCTGTAATTGTCTACACTTATACCACCCCTTTATTATGCAGTATGGATTATTTTTGCGTTCCTTTTGTCCTATTTGGCAGAAATCAATTAATTTTTATGTACAGTAACTCCTCAAGGCATGGCTTAGAAACATGTAAAAATAAATCAGATTTGTTACTGGTTTGCGGTGCACATTATCATCAGTAGGTTCAGACTCATTTCACATATAATAATAATAATAATAATAATACATTACATTTATATAGCGCTTTTCATATACTCAAAGACACTTTACAGGGATTTAGAGAACATAGGGAAGTGAATAAATAGATAAATAAGTAAACGAACAGAGAAAGGAGACAGAAGGTGAGGTGACCTTCAGTGGTTGAAGGCAGTACTGAACAGGTGAGACTTCAGTGATGTTTTGAATGTGGTGAGTGTGGAGGAGTCTCTGACGGTTTGGGGTAGTGAGTTCCATAGGGTGGGAGCAGCGATGGAGAAAGCCCTGTCAGCAGAGTCAAAATTTCAGCCTGTTAAGTTCAGCCCCATTGAGATCCACATGCCAAAAGTGAACAATTATTAACACTTGCACATCTCTTTACATTGGTTTGGAAGGAGACGAGGCAATGGTTGGGGAAATCATTACCAAACTAATTTGAGCAGCTCAGAAGTACATATCTTAGTTTTTGTGCATTTTCATGCTAACAAAAATGTATTTATATTTCAAAATAAACCACTATTTTTGCAATTGGCTACCATTTCTCGGAATAGACGTAATTTGTACATGCTCAAATAACATGGAATTTGACTTAATGCAACCTCAGTGAGAAATACGTTCACTTATCATAAAGGTGTCTTAAACCTCTCATTATCATAGTTACATCCATTGTCTGGAGATAGCATGTTTTGCACTATATTTTGAATTTACCATTGTTTTAGGTATTAGTATTTTTTTTAAGTAGAAATGTTTCAGTATGGCGAGGAATGTTTGCCCATCGGAATTAAACTCTGCAAACTATCAGTGCAAACTAATATAAAATAAAATTCTATTAAAAAACAGCATACTTATTTGACCATGATGTATAAATGGTTTATCTGTCTCCAATAAAGCTAAATCGGTGCCAAAAGATAATTAGGCTTGCATGCTTAATTTCTACATAAGGCACTGCTCACTTATGTTGCTATCAGTGTAACCGTTTGGTCCAGATGTTTGTGAGAAATGTTTCCTGTGGAACTGCCAACTTATCGCTCCGTACCTGTCAGGAAGCTCCACAAGCCATCTCCTAGGTAACAAAGGGCCAAACCTCAATTTTGATTTCCGAGTTCTCTGATAAGATTACGTTGTGCTGAGTATGGGCTGGGTCTTTTCCTTCCTTACCTCCAAGTTTTGGCTTCAACTAAACAATGGCTGGAGCATCATTGTATTTTTTTCCCAAAATCCCTGTGGCGTCAGGGAACTATAGTTACACCACCTAGTTGCACTGATCAATGTTTTCATACCTTACCTTCCATATCTGTATGTCTCCCTCTCCTCTGACTCTCAGTCTGAAGAAGGGTGTCAACCCGAAACGTCACCCATTCCTTCTCTCCAGAGATGCTGCCGAGGGAGAGGGAAACTTTTTAAATCCAATTGTGTTTTGTTTCCTGTTGAGCCAGTGCAGTACTGGGCACAGATAACCATTCAGCCCAGGATATTTGCAAACATGAAGAACAAAATCAGATCAAGGCATTTTGGAAAAGGTGCGTGGGTTTGGGCTAACAAGTTGACTCATCAAGTCATCTGTGCAGAGGGAATAGGATGCAAGTCTCATGGCGAAGATGCAACTGAAGAGGCCTGAAAGAGCTGGAAAATTGTGTTACCTCGGGACCTGGTGCAGAGGAACAAGCAGAAATGCTGCAGGGGCTCTCCAGTGCATGTCCCCAACTCAAAGTCTATCTTCAGCTTCCATTTCAATGAGACTTTTAAGTTATGTTTGTCCTGCTGAATGTTGGAGGCAAAAGTACAGTATTGTTATTGTTAAAATTTGTCAGTGCTTGTGGCAGAGGTATTTGCAGACTGCATTGCCCAAGTATAATAGCAATAATTAGAACTGAAGGTGAGGTTGACATTTCATGCATTACCACCATGGCACTACATCCTCAAAGCACCCATACTCTTTCCATTATGTTCAGTGAAAAATATTATGCATATAATAATAGCTACAAAGCCAAACCATTATTTAGATTTTGTGCAAATCACAACCACAGAAAGAGCCTATTACTTTGATTTCTCCATATATACTGCAGACCACTGAGTGCTGGGAGAGATGCCAAATAATTTCGAGATTTCTCCTGGTGTTGGCACCAACGCAACTCTATAAATTATCCAGTATTTGGGGAGCTTTGCTTTTGACTTCCAAGCACTCTCCTTTGGGTGTTGGATCAACACAGCCTGTTGCCACTATCCTGTAGCTGGAAGGATTGCTGGTCTGGTTCCTATTACCACCGTGCGCTGAGCTCGCACAATAGAGTTTATGGATAGAATCCCGCTGGCTTTCCCTTCTGCCTGAGATGGGCCGCCACAGAGTTGCTTCACATATAAGGTGCACATAATAGCCACAATGAAAAACTCAGACAAAAATGACTGTACTAGCTGCTCTTCCTCTCCAAAGGTGGGCTCAACGAGAGCACTGGGGCCAGATTTGTGGAAAGTTGTTTTGGACTGGCCCTTGTAGTTCAGAATTTGCTTTTATATTCATTCATTTTACGAGGATGTTGCCAAGACTCGAGGGCCTGAAGGATTGGGAGAGGTGTTGAGCACTTTATTCCTCAGAGTTCATGAGGATGAGGTTTGGGTGAGCTAAGGACTCTTGGCGGCTTGGTTCAGTGAACCTTGTAGATGGTACAAACTGGTGCTATTGCGCATTGGTGGTGGAGGGAGTGAATGGCTGTGGAGGGTGTGCCCATCAAGCAGGCTGCTATGTGCTATATGGTATGGTCTTGAGTGTTGTTGGAGCTGTTGTCATCCAGGCAAGTGGAGAATATTTGATCCTGGCTTGAGCCATGTAAATGGTGGACATGCTTCATGGAGTTACTCACCGATGAATGTGGCTATCTTTGTAGTTGGGAGGGAAGGGGAGATTTGCATATGCATTTTATGGAGAGCAGGCATTTGGCACATAGATTTTGTTGGGGACAGGATCGTGATAGATTTGGCACCGGTAGGTAATGGAAGATTGGAAGGAATCCAGTGGGTTGATGTAATGAGGGGATGAAAGGCCCTGCCCCTGCCAGCCTCCATGTTGATGTTTTAGGACTAAGACCAAATTGTCCCAACATTGATCTCCTTCCACTGGTATTGCTCCAAAAGGGATGTTGCACACACAATTACCTAATCAGCATCATAGATACATAGACAATATCCTGGGAATTAACCTTGTGACCTACGCTGCACTCCCTCAATAGCAAAAATGTCCTTCCTCAAATTAGGAGACCAAAACTGCACACAATACTCCAGGTACTCAACTCCTCTCTTTATGAAGGCCAACATGCCGTTAGCTTCCTTCACAGCCTGCTGTACCTGTATGCTTACTTTCAGTGACTGATGTACTAGGACACCCAGGTCTCATTGTACTTCCCCTTTTCCTAACCTGACACCATTCAGATAATAATCTGCCTTCCCGTTCTTGCCTCCAAAGTGGATAACCTCACATTTATCCACATTATACTGCATTGCCTGCATCTGCCCACTCACCCAACCTGTCCAAGTCACTCTGCATCGTCTTCACAGTTCACATTGCCACCCAGCTTTGTGTCATCTGCAAATTTGCTAATGTTACTTTTAATTCCTTCATCTAAATCATTAATGTATATTGTAAATTGCTGTGATCCCAACACCGAGCCTTGCGGCACCCCACTAGTCACTGCCTGCCATTCGAAAGTGACCCGTTAATCCCTACTCTTTGTTTCCTGTCTGCCAACCAATTTTCTATCCATGTCAATACCCTACCCCCAATACCATGTGCTCTAATTTTGCTCACTAATCTCCTGTGTGGGACCTTATCAAAGGCTTTCTGAAAGTCCAGGTACACTACATCCACTGGCTCTCCCTTGTCCATTTTACTTGTTACATCCTCTATTCAAATGCGCTGCTATTACATCGTTGATAATCGACTCCAGCATTTTCCCCACCACCGATGTCAGGCTAACTGGTCTATAATTCCTTGCTTCTCTCTCCTCCTTTCTTAACAAGTGGGATAACATTAGCTACCCTCAAATCCACAGGAACTGATCCAGTATCTATAGAACATTGGAAAATGATCACCAATGCGTCCACGATTTCTAGAGCCACTGGGATGCAAACCATCAGGCCCTGGGGATTTATCAGCCTTCAGTCCCATCAGTCCACCCAACACCATTTCCTTACTAATGTGAATTTCCTTCAATTCACCCTAGGTCCTCTGTCCCCTAGTACAGCTGGGAGATTGTCTTCCTTAGTGAAGACAGAACCAAAGTACCTTTTCAACTCGCCTGCCATTTCCTTGTTTCCCATAATAAATTCACCTGTTTCTGTCTTCAAGACACCCACATTTGTCTTAACTATTTTTTTTTTCTCTTCACTTACCTAAAAAAGCTTTTACTATCCTCCTTTATATTCTTGGCTAGCTTACTTTCATACTTCATCTTTTCTCCCCGGATTGCATCGTGCAAGATGAACCTTCACAAAGATATTTCTAGGACTTGGGGGGCTGAGCTATAGGGAGAGATTGGGCAAGCTAGGACTTTATTCCTCAGAGTGTAGGAGAATAAGTGGTGATCTTGAAGAGGTGCATAATACCATGAGGGGAATAGATAGGGTAGATGCACAGATACTTTTACCCAAATTAGGAGAATGAAAAACACGAGAACATAGTTTTATGGTGAGAGGGGAAAGATTTAATAGGAAATGAGGAGCAACTTTTTCACATAGAGGGTGGTGGGTGTATGGAATGAGCTACTAGAGGAGGTAGTTGAGGAGGTACTATAACAGCATTTAAAAGACATTTGGACAGGTACATGGATAGGAAAGGTTTAGAGGGATATGGGCCAAACACTGGCAGGTGGCACTAGTGTAGATGAGGCACCTTGGTCGGCAAGGGGTAGCTGGGATGAAGGGCCTGTTTCTGTGCTGGATAACTCTATGACTAAGGGGTCACAAAGGTGACTCATGGCAGAAACTGCAAGGTCAAAGTTTCATGATTAGGTCATGAAGTGGTGATAAATGTGATTGATTTTGGATTCAATTGCACAGCTCTGAGAGAGACCATGTTACACGGTTACATTGCCAGGTAAATTGACACAAGGTTTCTTAACCAGAGTAACTCAGCGGGTCAGGCAGCATCAGACAGAAGAAGCTGTCTCAGCCCGAAACATCACCTGTTCCTTTTCTCCAGAGATGCTGCTTGACCCACTGAGTTACTCCAGCTTTTTGTGTCCATCTTCGGTTTAAACCAGCATCTGCATGTGTCCCTGCACACATTGCTGGGGTGAACTCATTGCTCATGAGAATTCATAGGAGGAGATGCCAGCTGCCTATGTTGTAAAGCAACCATAACAGCTCAAAGTGTCAGTGACGGAATCCCCAAAAATGGTGGGGATGATTTATGCATGCAGTTTGTAATATTGGTCAGCAAATGAAAAGGATTTGGTAAAGCATTCCAAATTGAGAATCATGCTTGTCTAAATTAGAAAATACAGGCACAGATAAGGTTTGATATTCTCTTGTTTTTTGGGGGGTTGAGAGAAAGTGAACCACGAATATCGCATAAAGAAAAATAATTTGTGGGAATATTTGAGAGGAGAAATCCAATTGAGATTCAGCCCCAGCCACTGTGCTTAAACAGTCTTTCGTCTTTTATGTTTTGCTTGTTCTTTGAGAGTGTCCCTGCAGGGAGAACTGATTACAATTGATCTTTGTAGCCCCTACGCGCTATGAATTACAAAAAGAAACAACAATTAATTTTGCTAAAGAGGTAATAATGGACAAAATATTTACTTTGGGGGTTAATTGGAATCATGGAGAGAATATAGCACAGAAATGGGCTCCTTCAGCTCACTGAATCCGCGCTGACCATCACTGTCCTGCAGCGCAGTGGTGCTGCCGGTAGAGCTGCTGCCTCATCGCGCCAGAGTCCTCGATTCGATCCTAACCTTGGGTGCTGTCTGTGTGGAGTTTGCTTGTTCTCCGTGTGACAGTGAAATGTGAGGTGTTGCATTTTGGGGTGACTAACATGGGCAGGACCTACACAGTGAATGGTAGGTCTCTGGGAAGTGTTGTTGAGCAGAAGGATCTAGAAGGGCAAGTATATAGTTTGTTGAAAGTGGCACTACAGGTGGGTAGGGTGGTCAAAACTCTTTTGGTACATTGCCCTTCATCAGTCAGAGTATTGAGTATAGAGGTTGGGAGATAGACACAAAATGCTGGATTAATTCAGTGGGTCAGGCAACATCTCTAGAGAAAAGGAATAGGTGACATTTTGGGTCGAGACGAAGGGTTTTGACCCGAAACATCATCTGTTCCTTTTTTCCAGAGAAGCTGCCTGACCCATTGAGTTACTCCACATTTTGTGTCTATCTCCCAACTTCCTAATTTGAGGAAGGACATCCTTGAAATTGAAACAGTGCAGCGTAGGTTCACGAGATTGATCCCTGGGATGGCGAGACTGTCATATGAGGAAAGATTGAAATGATTAGGCTTGTATTTACTGGAGTTTAGAAGGATGAGAGGGGATCTTATAGAGACATATAAAATTATAAAAGGACTGGACAAGCTAGATGCAGGAAAAATGTTCCCAATGTTGGGCAAGTCCAGAACCAGGGGCCACAGTCTTAGAATAAAGGGGAGGCCATTTAAAACTGAGGTGGGAAGGAACTTGTTCACCCAGAGAGTTGTGAATTTGTGGAATTCTCTGCCACAGAGAGCAGTGGAGGCCAAATCACTGGATGGATTTAAGAGAGAGTTAGATAGAGCTCTAGGAGCTAGTGGAATCAAGGGATATGGGGAGAAGGCAGGCACGGGTTATTGATTGTGGACGATCAGCCATGATCACAATGAATGGCGGTGCTGGCTCAAAGGGCCGAATGGCCTCCTCCGGCACCTATTTTCTATGTTTTCTATGCTCAATACTCCGACTGATGAAGGACAATATCTATCTTCAGTATAAGCTAGCATCTGCAGTTCCTTCCTAAACATAGAAGTTGGGAGGTCATTTTGCAGTTATATAAGATGTTGGTGAGACCACATTTAGAGTATTGTGTTCAGTTCTGGGCACCATGTTATAGGAAAGATGTTGTCAAGCTGGAAAGGGTGCACAGAAGATTTACGAGGATGTTGCCAGGACTCGAGGACCTGAGCTATAAGGAGAGGTTGAGCAGACTATGTATGACTCTATTGCTAGAGTCGCAGAAGGATGAGCGGTTATCATGTAGAGGTGTACAAAATCATGAGAGGAATAGTTTGGGTAGACGCACAGAGTCTCTTGCCCAGATTAGGGAAATCAAGAACCAGGGGAAAAAGATTTAATAGGAACCTGAGAGGAAACTGTTTCACACAAGGGGTGGTGGGTGTATGGAACAAGCTGCTGGAGGAGGTAGCTGAGGCAGGGACTATCGCAATGTTTAAGAAAAAATTGAGTTACATGGATAGGACAGGTTTCGAGTCTCCTAAATTTGCACTAAATTTGACCTTAAAACGCCCAGCGTCCGAGGTCAATAGTGGGCATGGTTAAGCAAAAGACTGAATTTGTGACAGTTCCAGGGTTGTTAATAGATATTTCCCTGAAACTGATTTCTGAACATAGTGAAATTAAATGAAGTTGGTGTGACACCAGTATGAATAACCTCGTGAGTGAAAAGCTGAGAGGTCGGATGGGCAGTTTGGTATCAGTCCATCTCACCACCATGGGTTCATGGGATTGTCCGTTACTGTAAACAGCCTTGGGGTCTCAGAATTTGGCATTTTGGGGTCGTAATGAAACTTTGTCGGCGCCAGAAATGTGGCGGCTCTTTGCGTATTGCCCCGGTGAAGTCTGCAGTATGATTTTACCAGAGTGCATCCGAAAACAAAGAATTTCACTGTACCTGAGTACATGTGACGATATAGTATCACGGAATCACTGAGCTTCCTGCTTGGAACGTGGAAGAGAAGATTTTGCCCAAAGGTTGAAGGTGGCAGCATGGTTTCTGTTAATCATGGCAATATGATGTAGTTGCCATGGAGAATTTGACTCAGCCAGCTAACAACACTGTTAAAAAACATAGAAAATAGTTGCAGGAGGAGGCCATTTGGCCCTTCAAGCCAGCACCGTTCCAGTTTGGAAATCAAAAAACAGTGCTTGATTTAAGACCAAACGACAAACAGGCACTTTCCTGTACTCCTAAAGATATTCTTATCGCTAACCCCAGATAGTGGGAAATTGTCAGATCATCAGCCATTTCTCTGGGTCAAAGACAGACACAAAATGCTGGAGTAACTCAGCGGGACAGGCGACATCTCTGGAGAGAAGGAATGGGTGACGTTTCGGGTGGAGACCCTTCTTCAGAAGCTGCCTGAGATGCTGATGGTCCCACTGAGTTACTCCAGCATGTTGTGTCTTTTTTTGGTTTAAACTAGCATTTGCAATTCCTCCCTACACATTTCTCTGTACCAATTCTCTGCGCCAGTACATGCAGTAGAAAATCAAAATTGCCTGAATTAATACTGAAATGCCCACCTTCCACATCCTCCAGCCCACCATCCACATCCTCCACTTTTTCCCTTTTATATTCGCAACCCTTTGTACCATACTTCATGTTTCATATTAACTTAGCGTATTGCTAATGCCACAGTAGCTCCAATCTCCTGGTTGCTAAACACTTTAATTCTCCTTCCCATTCCCACACAGGCCTTTCTGTCCTAGGTCTCCTCCATTGTCAGAGTGAGGCGAAACGCAAATTGGACAAACAGCATCTCATATTTTGCTCGGGCAGCTTACAGCCCAGTGGTATGAATATTGATTTCTCTAACTTCAGGTAGCCCCGGCATTCCCTCTCTCTCTTTCCCTCCCCCACCCAAGTCGCACTAGCTTCTCGTTTTCACCCAACAAACAGCTAACAATGGCCTGTTTCCTTTATCATCGTTACTTTTTTGCATATCTTTCATTCATTGTTCTTTATCTCTCGACATCATCGTTTATATCTTTCGTTTCCCTTATCCCTAACCAGTCTGAAGAAGGGTCTCGACCTGCAACGTCACCCATTCCTTCTCCAGCGATGCTGCCTGCCCCACTGAGTTACTCCAGCCTTTTGTGCCTATCTTCGGTTTAAACCAGCATCTGCAGTTCCTTCCTACACCTCCAATGCACTACTCAGTCCTGCCCTCCTACCCAATTACAAGGACAGTCATATTCAGACCCCTAAACGTATCCCCCTGCTGACTGGGCGGGAGCTCGCTTCCCGAGCCCACCTTGTGAGAGGCAGAGCAGCTGGTAGGTTTTTGAGAGCAAAAACATGCAGCGTCTTTTCTAATTCTCATGTTCCATTTTCATGCCGGTTTGTCCGGCTCGTTGGCTCCTTTCATTGACATTGGTTCCTCTGGGGAATTTGCCCATTCCTGGAAAAGTCTAATCTGGACATCTGGATCTTTTGAGAATTCTCTTCCACTGCAAGCATTTCCTCCCATGTGTCCTCAGGGCAGCGTAGGCCAGATTACATGTAGCGTGCTCTGAGTGTGTCTGTTCTCCGCAGTCTTTAATTGTCATTCTTTTCTCCGTGATGTCCCATCTGTTGCCCGCTGCTGCCAGTGGCAACTGTGAGCTACACGCTTGGCAGTCCAACCCAACGCTTGCTTTGATCGTTAATCCTGGGCTAGTGAAAGAGATGTATGCCTCATTATTTGTCCCAGATGTACCATCAGGCTCTGTTTGCCTATCCCCATCCCCCACCATCGCAGTGGAATCTCACTTTTGTTTCAAGGAAAAGCACTGTGACACGTGAAATCAGTTCACTACAATATGATCAAGGATAATGTCAGACAAAAGACAAGCTAAATTACCTGCTTAATACACATGCTTGCAAAATGGTTAATATTCAGGGCCGACATGCGAAGGCTCGGCCTATTGATCTGGAGGGATGTTCTAATCTCACCACAGAAGATAAGGAATTTAAATTCAAGTAAGTAAATCAATCTGGAATTAAAAAGATAGTTGCAATAAAGACGGCCATGTAATTATTTGGGGTGGTCTAAAACCCACCTGGCTTCAGTCCAAGAAATCTGCCATTTCTTCTTTGTGTAGTTAACTAGGAACTGCAGATGCTGGTTCACACCAAGATCAACATATATTCGGAATGTAGTCCAGATAACTGTGGGAGTCGCTAGATTTGTAGTAGCCGTCAGTTGATAGTCTGCCCCCTGTGATGGAGACAGGTCAATAAAGAGGAGAAAGGTGTCGGAGATACTGTAGTCCAGGTGAATTTGAGATCAGGGTGAAAGTTCGTGGTGAAGTTAACAAGTTCTGCACCAGTCTCCTCTGCATTGGAGAAACCAAACGCAGAATAGATTAAATGTGTAGGAAGGAACTGCAGATGCTGGTTTACACCGAGGATAGGCACAAAATACTGGAGTAACTCAGCGGCACAGGCAGCATCTCTGGATAGAAGGAATGGGTGACTTTATGGGTCGACCCAAAATGTCACCCATTCCTTCTATCCAGAGATGCTGTCTGTACGCTGAGTTACTCCAGCATTTTGTGTCTATCTTTTTTTATAGATTATCGCTTCTTAGGACACCTGTGTTCAGTTTGTAGGAGTGATTCTCTGTATTCCATTCCCCATCCCACTCCCACTCTAATCTATCAGTCTGTGCTCCCCTGCACTGTTGCAACTAGCTGCAACATAAGATTAAGGATCATCACCTCTTCTTCTATCTGGGCATGTAGCAGCCCTCTGGAATCCAGTAAATTCTACCACTCTCAGTATGAAGAAGGGTCTCGACCCGAAACGTCACCCATTCCTTGTCTCCCGAGATGCTGTCTGACCTGCTGAGTTACTCCAGCATTTTGTGAATAAATACCTTCGATTTGTACCAGCATCTGCAGTTATTTTCTTATACATTCTTTCATCCTATGTCAATCCCGCCGTCCCGAGAATTAACCTGGTGAAACTATGCTGCACACCCTCAATAGCAAGAATGTCCTTCCTCAAATTAGTAGACCAAAACTGCACTCAATACTCCAGGTGTGGTCTTATCAGGGCCCTGTACAACTGCAGTAGGACCTCCTTGCTCCGAAACTCAAATCCTCTCGCTATGAAGGTCAATGTTTGCTTTCTTCACTGCCTGCTGTACCTGCATGCCTACTTGCTGAGTCACTCCAGCACTCTGTGTGCTTTTTTTAGGGTAAAGTAGCATGCGCAATTTATACTCTCACCAAACTTCAGGGTCTATTCACTACAATGGAATCGGAGCATTGTTCACAATTGCTGTTACGTTGCACATTATGTTGTTCGCTTTGTCGTACCACACCAGCCTCATTAGTAGTCTCATTCCTTGTACCGAATGACTTTGCTGGCTGCCTGCAGGCTAATTGGAATGGCTGAACAAAACGTGAGTCAGCCTCTGCTTGAAAATGGGAATGTATAATCCTGATTGCTTTCTGAGAATGAGATATAGCGCCTCAGTTTAGAGTGTCACCGGGCTCATCAATATTGCATCTCTGATAAGAAACTAGTTTTACTTGGGATAGAGAATAATCATTTGTAATCTCTTAAACCAGGGGATGTTGCTGCAGCGGTCTTAAAGTGCAGCGTCCCTTAATTCGGTCTCGTCGGTGCAAGAATCTTAAATGTTACACCCGCCAGACATCAGTGCAAAAGATTATTTTGAATAGTGTGGCACATGAATTACTTTGTCGGATGCAAGGCTAAGTAGGAAGTTCTGGGCATTCATTACTATTTACAGCCTGCCAAATTCCTTCCAATCCTGTTGAAAGGAACTGCAGATGCTGGTTTAAACCGAAGATAGACACAAAAAGCTGGAGTAACTCAGCGAGACAGGCAGCATCTCTGGAGAGAAGGAATGGGTGACATTTCGGGTCGAGACCCTTCTTCAGACTGAAGTCACCCATTCCTTCTCTCCAGAGATACTGCCTGTCCTGCTGAGTAACTCCAGCTTTTTGTGTCTATCTTCCTTCTAATGCTGACAGGTGCAGTGGTCTCATTTAATTCGGATTCAGATTGGTTTCTTTTTCCCCTTCTTCCCTATCTCCCACCTGGACTCGCACTCATTTCTTCCCTTACCCCTCCATTTCCACCTATATTCCTTCCTCTGGCATCACAATTTGGTCTTCTCTCATTATTTCACACCTTTTCTCTTTACATCTATGACCTTTGTCCAACTGTCAATAAATCACGAAATCCCCTCACCTGTATTCACCTGTCACTCGCCAGGCCATGTCCTGCCCCTCCTCTCTTCTAGGTTTCTTCCCTCTCCCACCATAATCAGTCTGAAGATCCACCACCTGAAACGTCACATATCTATGTTTTCCAGAGATGACGTCTGACCTGCTGAGTTATTCCAGCATCTTGTGGCTTTGTTTGTAAACCAGCATCTGCAGTTCTTCTTGTCTCTAGTTTATTGTCATAGACACCAGGGGGCAATGAAAGTTCTAGTTCTCATGAAGCTCGTAGAGTAAACAATAAATACAATAAGTATACAATAAATACAATGAATGCAAGACAACAGAATGGGTCAATGACTGTAGTGCAAACTGAAGTAGTGCAATAACAGAAGAACCAAATAAAGTGGAGTAAAGAGTAAGAGTATGTGGCAGCACCTCCAGAAAGGGAGTGCGAAAGAGTTGATTGATTCACGAGTCTCGTAGCAGTGGGGAAGGGGCTGTTCTTAATTCTGGACATCCGGACTTTCAAGTTCCTGTATCTTCTCCCAAATGGCAGAAAAGAGAAAAGAGAATGGCCAGGGTGACCGGCATGCTTGATGATACTTCCAGCCTTCCCGATGCAGCGTGAGGATGAACTGGATGAAAGGAACTGATGAGTCTGTGATGGGCTGGGCAACATTCAATACTCTTTTCAGTTTCAAGCGGTCAAGAATAGAGCAGTTATGACACCAGACGGATGTATCCTATCCACATAGTGCATCTGTAGAAGTCCAACAGGATCCTCGTGAACATGCTAAATCTTCTCACACACCTAAGAAAGTAAATATGCGGGTGTGCTTTCTTGATCATGGCATCAGTGTGAAGGGAACAGGTTAGATAGCTGGTGATGTGGATTTCAACAAAACTTGAAGCTGTTTGACCATCTCTACAGCAGCACCATTGATGAGGATGGGATTGTATTCACCCATCCTGCCCCCTCCCCTCCCCATCACCCTCCCCACTTTGTCGTAGGAACGTCAGAGGTTAAGCGAAAGATTTGATAGAAGTATATAAAGTTATTGGAGGCATGGATCGGGTAGACACTCGGACCTTTTTGCCCCAGGGTAGAAATGTCCAACACTAGAGGGCATGGCTGTAATGTGAGAGGGAGAATTCTTTGTGATGTGCAGGCCAAGGAGTGGTGGGGGCCTGGAGCGTATTGCCAAGGTGCTGGTGGAGGTAGATACGATAGTGGTGTTCAAGAGGTTTTTAAACAGGCACTTGGAAGTGCACATGGAAGTGCAGGGAATAGAGGGATATGGATCATGTACAGGCAGATGAGATCAATTTAACCAGACATCATGTTCAGCACAAACAATATGGGCTGAAGGGCCTGTTCGTGCGCTATACAGTTCTGTGTTCTATGTTCTTATTGTCAAAGAGCTGAATGTACTGCAAGGGAGATGGCATCCTCTGTAGACCTAATTTTCCTATCTGCAAATGTAAAGAGTCTATATATTATCTGGAAGACAGTCACAGATGTGAGCCATTACCGATCTGTCAAAGCACATCATTGTGGTTGATGTTGCAGCTCCAGGCAGAAGTAGGAAGAAAATCGAGTTGAAGTAGGAGTAAAATCTAGTTGAATATGATGTGAAGACAAACCTTCCACACCTGCCTTCTGTAGTAATAGTGGGAAGTTTTTCTTCGCATAAAGCAACTTAAAGAATAGTGAAAGGCCTGGAGAGTGTGAATGTGGACAGGATGTTCACTCTTGGCAGAGTCTAGGACCAGAGGTCATAGCCTCAGAATAAAAGGACGTATCTTTAGAAAGGAGATCAGGAGAAATTTCTTAAGTCAGAGGGTGGTGAATCTGTGGAATTAATTGCCACAGAAGGCTGTGGAGGCCAAGTCAATGGGTAATTTTAAGGTGGAATTTGACAGATTCCTGATTAGTAAAAGTGGCAGGGGTTATGGGGAGAAGGCAGGAGAATGGGATTGAGAGGGAAAGATAGATCAGCCATGATTGAATGGCAGAGCACACCTGATGGGCTGAATGGCCTGATTCTACTCCTAGAACTTATGAATTTAAAGTCATGCATCACTGTTAATTGACTTGTAAGTGTGAAAATTGCTGTGAATTTTGTGACTCGTTAGTTGTGCTCCTGTGGTTTTAACTCTGTTCAATAGGACATTTTAGTAGCATTGCTCAAGGGCCACTTTTAGTGAATGAAACACAATGGGTCGTACATGCCTCCGCTTACTATTACCTTGCTGCACTTGAATTGGCGACAAGAGTTAGGGGCTTGATATGGTATTAATGAACAACTCGATCAATTTTTCACATTGAAACAACAAAAGTTTTTTTTTTGCAAAGTGTGTGTATCTCATTACCTTCAATCTTCAAAGAGATCTTATTGCTGTGTTGAGACCAGGAATTACAATTCTGGTGTGATTTTATGTACAGAGGGATCTTAGGGTCTAAGTGTGTAGTAAGGAACTGCAGAGGCTGGTGCACACCGAAGATAGACACAAAATGAGGCAGCATCTTTGGATAGAAGGAATGGGTGACTTTTCAGGTTAAGGCCCTTCTTCAGACTAAGTCTAAGTCCTTGTCTCCCTGAAAGTAACAACACAAGTAGATAGAGTGGTAAAGAAAGTGTATGGTGCCTTCTTCAGTTGGGCCATTGAGTATGAGAGTCAGGAAGTCGTGTTTCAGCTTTATAAAACTTTGGTTAGGTTGCTTTTGGAATATGTGTGCCATATTCCACAAGCAACTGGTTGCCCCAATAGGTTATGGAAGCTTTGGGGAGAGTGCTAAAAAAAGGTGTGCCCTGACACCTGCCTGGATTAGCGGGTATTAGCTAGAAGCAAAGGTTGAGCAAACATGGATTGTTTTCTATAGAGTGCCAGAGGCTGAGAGGGAACATGATAGAAATGTATGAAATTAATAGAGGCACAGATAAGGTAAACAGTCAGAACCTTCTTCCCAAAGTGGAAAAGTCAAAGTATACCCCGTAGAGTGCACAGCTTTAAGATGAGAGGGAGAAATTTTAAAGGACCCGTTGGGCCCAAACCTCTCCTGCATTGGTGCAGCACCCTCTCCTCCCCACCCCCCCTCCCCTCTTCCCCCTCCTCCCCTCCCCCTCCCCCCTCGCCCCCTCCCTCCCTCTCTCCCTCCCTCCCTCCCTCCCTCCCTTGGAGATAGATTTAAACTTTAAAATGTGAATAACTTTTAAAATATAACTGATTTCAAAAAGACGACAGTGAATAAGGGGGGCCTAAAATTGTCCAATCGTGTACCATTTTGGCAGTAGTTCAGGAACAAACAAACAAACAAACAAGAGTTTTAGTATATAGGAGATGTGCAGGGCAGGTGGTTTTGCACTGTTATATGTATCTGGAACACACTGCCAGGGATGGTGGTAGAACCAGATAAAATAGTGACATTTAAGAGATTTTTTATTCGACACATGAATGTGCAGTGAATAGAGGGATATGGACCATGTGCGTGTAGAAGGGATTAGTTTAAATAGGAATCATTATTGCCACAGATGTCATGGACCAAAGGTCCTGTTTCTGTGCCATACTGTTCTATGTAGCAACAAGGAATTACAGATGCTGGTTTACAAAATAAGGTACATAGCACTCGAGTAACTCAGTGGGTCAGGCAGCATCCCGGGAGAACATGGATAGGCATCGTTTCGGGTCAGGGTCCTTCTTCATATCGTTCAATGTTGTATTTAACAGCCTAAAGAAATCAGTACAATTTTAGGAATGGCAATTTATTCTTTAATAGCCTTTATATATCAAAAGTAGATTGCTGTTATTCCGGTGTCTTTTTATATAAGTATTAGATCTTTATGGAGTTTTAATAAACCTTTTCAGTGCATTTATACTGTCCATTCATCAGCTATTCTTTGATAAACTAACTCCAATATGACTGCAGTTTTATTAATAATTTTCCTCCTCCATCCTTCTGAAACTTCAATATAATTGACATCCCACTTAAGCAGAGAGGCTCAAAGATCCACTATGTCAGGTAAAAAAAAAATCCTTCTTGAGTATGAGATTTGTGATGGTAAATGGTTCAAGTATTGGATCCTCTTTATTCTCAGATCCATTATTAATTTTGCCTATCCCGTTCTGCAACTCCACAGCACTAAAGCATCGGTGCTATTCAAATTCAGGCCTCATAATCACCCACCATAATGTAATCACTCCACCACTGGGGCAGTGTCTTTGACTGCCAAGCTACTAGGCTTTGGTAATTCTTCTCTAAGCCGACAGCCTCTTTCTTCCTTTAAAATGCTCCATGAAACTGGACTTTGTAGTTTCCCCCCTGTATGTCCCTCTCTCTATTGCCAATTTTTGAGATGCCTTTAATGAAATACCTTGAAGTGCTTTGCTTTATTAAAATTAATAGGCAGATCAACACTGTTGTTGGAGGTAAGGATGATTAGTAAATGACTGAGTGTGGAGCTTGAGTTCAGCTGCCACCGACCAAGCCACCAGTATCCTATTTCCTCCATGTAAGAGAATAGCTGACACTTTACAGGCTCTTAATAGCTTTACATATATATTTAGAAAGATAAACACATCTTTATATGTTTGTGTATGTTTACATGGATATCACATTGCCATTTAAGTCTTTAAAAGCAGAGCATTGTGACTATACATCCATAGGATACATTGTGCACATCTCAAAACATTATATATATATTATGTGCCTGAGATTAATACTAAACTCTCAATGTTTTGCAAGCTTTTCTTTGCAAACAGAGTTCGCACTGACCTGATAAAAAGATCACTGCTGATTTTCATTTTTGCATGGCTTTGCTATTTCTGCCATTCCTGATAAGAGGTCGAGCAGTGGCTGATTTCACACTTGCCATCTGAAGTCACATGGATATTGTTGCTAGCAGCAAAACTAACATCCTAAAAAGTAAGTACAGCATTAGTGTAGTACATTTGCAATCTTGGGACGTTGAAATTGATTTCTAACAATTTAAGTACATTCAAAATATTGTGTCTGTTAAAATGAGCGAAATGAGCGAAATAGCAAAACCACACGGTTACATGAAAATCAGCAGTAATCTTCTTTGTCCTGCTATCCATTGACGCAGTACCTCATAGCACAAATTCCGCAAGAGTGGCATGCATTTACAGGCCATTGGAGGCCTCAGTTTAATTTCCCACCTTCAAGAGAGAGTTAGATTTAGCTCTTTGGGCTAAAGGAATCAAGGGATATGGGGAAAAAGCAGGAACGGGGTACTGATTTTAGATGATCAGCCATGATCATATTGAATGGTGGCGCTAGTTCAATGGGCCGAATGGCCTACTCCTGCACCTATTTTTCCATGCCTGCACCTCTCATCGTGCAACACTGTGCCGGAAATCAATTTCTTTTTTTGGTTTTCAAGGGTCTGAAGTGAGACTTTAACCCACAATCTTCTATATCAGAGATGATAGTGTTGTCACTGAGATCATCTGGCATTTTGACCTTTATAATGTGATTAACATAAAGCTGCCACTATCTCAGAATATTCTACATCCACGAATCTTGCTAAATTGTTGATGTCAGTCCAGCACTTTTGTCTCTCCTGAATATTATTTTCCTGTGTTGCTACCTCCTCCCCGAAATGTTCATACCTTTTCTTCTCCCTTAAACCATGTAGTTCCCCCCCTCCCCCCTTTCATTCATGTTTTTGGTTATAGACTCAACACATACAAACCCTCTGATATATTCACCCATGTCACCCTGCTTTGTGGGGCGGTTTGCCCCATTTAAAAATATCCTTGTGATTTTCTATTCACTGATTTATAGTGACTCACGGTATCTCTGTGATGCACTGAAGCCTTCCTTGGCAGTTGGCAGTCCTTGTGTTATGCTAGGATCCTGCTCTTAAGAACAACTGTTCGTAAGCCGAATTCTCAAAGTCAGAAACATCTATTTTCTAAAATTACCCATAGCATATCGCTGTTCGTACACTTGCTATAATTTCATTTAATTGATTGTTTACCGTACAGTACCCAATAATTAAACTAATGTTGCCTGACCTGCCGAGTTATTCCAGCACTTTGTATCCTTTTGTAACCAAGGATGCATCGTGTAGTTGGAAAGGGCGCCAACGTCCAAGAAGACATTGCTAAAGAGTGGCCAGGAGCTTTGGTGGATGATAATGTCCTTAATGTTGAACAATTTGATCCATTCTAACTACTGCCTCTACCGTAGAGTAACAAACTCGGTATGAACCCAGGAACTGAGTATGTCGCTTCTGAATCCTGCACCTGACTTTATGGCTGTACCTCCCAACCATCAAATTGGTCAACACAGGGAAGTATGCAAAGTGGGCGCAAGGTAACTGAAAAATAATTACAAGTTCACAAGTTATAGGAGTAGAATTAGGTCATTCGGCCCATCTAGTCTGCTCCGCCCTTCAATCATGGCTGATCTCTGCCTCCTAATTTAACTTTCCTGCGTTTTTCATTATGTTCTTGAAGCCAGTAAAGTCAAACACCTGTAGATGCTGGTTTGCACAAAAGGACCCAAAGTGCTGGAGTAAGTCAGTGCATCAGGCAGCATCTCTGGAGAACGTGGATAGTTGACGTGTCGGTTTGGAACCCTTCTTCGGGTTGATTGTGGCAGGGGGCGGGATTGGCCTTTGAAAATAAATCATGTTGAAGACCATGCACTGAAGGAATTGTTGAATTGGGATAAAATGTTGTTAAAGGACAAAATTGCAATCAATAATCTGGAAAATAACATGTATTTAAGCAGAATCACACGCACATAATGCTCATTTAAAAACTCAGTCGAGGTCTCTCCTTGCAACTGTTTTAAAAATCGGCTCCCGACAGCTGCGGCAAATCTTAATCATTTGTCTTATTCCATCAGTGTAGAACTTGAAGAATGTTTTAATTAAATTAAGTAGTTGATATTTGAACAGTGACATCGTTTGCCAGGTTGCCTTGAAGGAATCTCTGAGGCTGACTCTTACAGAATTGAATTATGAACCACACTCAGTTATTAGATTCAGGGACAATTTGATTTAATCTGTGCATCTCCCCACTATCTGTGGAGCGATCACCACTTTGTAAGGTTGGCAGTTCGGTTAAACACTTGTTGTCTTTTTACTACCCCAATAATGTCAAATGGGAAAAATCACTGAAGGAAGATTGTGCACACAGCCATTAGACAATACATAATAGACAATAGGTGCAGGAGTAGGCCATTTGGCCCTTCGAGCCAGCACCACCATTCAATGTGATCATGGCTGATCATTCTCAATCAGTACCCTGTTCCTGCCTTCTCCCCATACCCCCTGGCTCCGTTATCCTTAAGAGCTCTATCTCGCTCTCTCTTGAATGCATTCAGAGACTTGGCCTCCACTGCCTTCTGAGGCAGTGAATTCCACAGATTCACAACTCTCTGACTGAAAAAGTTTTTCCTCATCTCTGTTCTAAATGGCCTACCCCTTATCCTTAAACTGTGGCCTCTGGTTCTGGACTCCCCAAACATTGGGAACATGTTTCCTGCCTCTAACGAGTCCAACTCCTTAATAATCTTATATGTTTCGATAAGATCCCCTCTCATTCTTCTAAATTCCAGTGTATACAAGCCTAGCCGCTCCAATCTTTCAACATACGACAGTCCCGCCATTCCGGGAATTAACCTAGTAAACCTACGCTGCACCCCCTCAATAGCAAGAATATCCTTCCTCAAATTTGGAGACCAAAACTGCACACAGTACTCCAGGTGCGGTCTCGCTAGGGCCCTATACAACTGCAGAAGGACCTCTTTGCTCCTCTACCCAACTCCTCTTGTTATGATGGCCAACATTCCATTGGCTTTCTTCACTGCTTGCTGTACCTGCATGCTTCCTTTCAGTGACTGATGCACTAGGACACCAAGATCTCGTTGTACGTCCCCTTTTCCTAACTTGACACCATTCAGATAATAATCTGCCTTCTTATTCTTACCACCAAAGTGGATAACCTCACACTTATCCACATTAAACTGCATCTGCCATGCATCCGCCCACTCACACAACATGTTCAAGTCACCCTGCAACCTCATAGCATCTTCCTCACAGCTCACACTACCACCCAGCTTTGTATCATCTGCAAATTTGCTAATGTTACTTTTAATCCCTTCATCCAAGTCATTAATGTATATTGTGAATAGCTGCGGTCCCAGCACCGAGCCTTGCGGTACCCCACTAGTCACTGCCTGCCATTCTGAAAGGGACCCATTTATCCCCAATCTTTGCCTTCTGTCTGTCAACCAATTTTCTATCCATGTCAGTACCCTACCCCCAATACCATGTGCTCTCATTTTGCCCACTAATCTCCTATGTGGGACCTTGTCGAAGGCTTTCTGAAAGTCGAGGTACACCACATCCACCGGCTCTCCCCTGTCAATTTTCCTAGTTACATCCTCAAAAAATTCCAGAAGATTAGTCAAGCATGATTTCCCCTTCGTAAATCCATGCTGGCTCGGAACGATCCTGTTACTGCTATCCAAATGCTCCGCAATTTCGTCTTTTATAATTGACTCCAGCATCTTCCCCACCACTGATGTCAGACTAACTGGTCTGTAATTTCCCGTTTTCTCTCTCCCTCCTTTCTTAAAAAGCCCTGTCGATCATTAATTTAAATCTTAAAAAAATTAATGAATCCGTAGGAGTACCAGCTCATTATTTATTCAGTTGTTGCAATGTAGAGACTAGGAAGAAGATGATTTTTTTTGCATTAATACCATCTCATTTGCCTCATAAATATCAGCACCATTGTTTTAATTACAGTTTAATTACTCAAAAGTGCAGATAGTTCATGTTTCTACTATTTCACAAGCTTGAGTTAAAATGTCCACTAAAATAGAAGAAAAAAAGGGTCTCAGGAATTTCTTGCTGTTTCAAGTTACAAATGCTTTCACCCACAACATACCAACAGGCAAGGGATGTGCTAGGACACATCTCACATCTCGGATACATCTTTAAAAGTTTGTCTTTATAGCGTAATAAATAGCAAAAGTACATGCATACAATCTCATACGAGGCTTTATGTGCATTTCTGCATTTGAACAAGTTGTTTTTTGTTTTGGTCTTCTATGGTGAAATGCCACCAACTGCCCCAGCTTATCAAACAGTTATTAAGATGAGTAAGGAGCAGCCTTGATATATTTTGTTAGCACAGGTTAGATAATGGACCCCCTTGGTAATGTGTTCAGCTATGGATTAATTCCTAATCATCCAGTGGAGAGCCCTGTTGTCAATGAGTTTACTAACTGGGCCCAGATCGAAGGTAAGCAATGAGCAATGTTTAGTTCAGTTCAGTTTAGAGATATAGTGCAGTAACAGGCCTCTTCGTCCAACCTGACCAGCAATCCCTGCACACTGACACCATCCTACGCCCACTAGGGACAATTTACAATTTAACCAAGCCAATTAGCTTGGAGTGTGGGAGGTAACCGGTGCTCCCGGAGAAAACCCACGCAGGTCCCGGGGAGAATGTACAATTCTGACCAGACAGCACCTGTAGTCAGGATCGAACCCGGGTCTCTGGCGCTATAAGGCAGCATCTCTACCGCTGCACCACCGCGCCGAACAATGTTTT